>NW_020439048.1:377339-380636 GCF_000699045.2 Agrilus planipennis | reverse complement strand
GATTAGATTACTGTTCGCAAATAGTTAAGGATGTGGGCTGTTCTAGTTTTAGGGAAATTTAGGGATTAGTTCAGGACAGGAAAGGGTGGAATTAGTTTTAGGACTGACGACTTATGATGACAATAAAATTAAAATTTGCAGAGGCCCAAACCACAAAATGGAATAAACACAATTGGAATCACAAACAAACATTAAGGCTTTTATCTTAATTTGTCACCCCTGAAACAAACAACAAGATTCTTATGTGATTGATTCATTCAAGCATGTCTTCTAGAGGCTATAATTGATAGAAATCGGCAATCATTCTTTAAAGGATCTTAACTCTATTAATTTTATATTTTGATTTGTTAAGTGTATTTTTTATAAAATGAAAGTGTTAGTCTGCAGATATACAACGTAATATGTGATGAACGTAGAGAATTTTCTCCGAACTGAGTTTCTATTAAACGAAGTATTAAGATATTTCATTGCATTAAGATACACCGATGCGGGACTATTAAACGTAATCTTGTTCAGGATAAGGGGCTATCATCAATAACAACACGTTCGCATACTAGTCTGTCAGTTAAATGGCGACGCGACACTCATAAATCTTTCCCTGGCGAGATCATTCCATCTTACCACTCCTGCTTAGCGGTGAATTCAATTGCAAATTCCACCCTGATCCGATTGTCGGCTTTCTGTCTCTCATTTGTAAAGGATGCCAGCATTCCTACACTAGATAAACGATTAACAAATCTTGAAGTTACATGAAGGTATTCTTTCGACCACAATGTTAAGTTTAGTACTTATTCAGATGGGAGAATTAAAATTAATTAAGGATGGGGGTTGAAAAAATGCAAAAAACGATGAATAGGTACTAATTTTTGAGAAGGGGATAATTATTAACATCAATTTGATCGTTAATTATAACGCCTGATTAATTTAGATATCCTCAAAGATTTAATTTTATACTTTTCTTTCGTCGTGATTGAAAGAATGTGATTGTTGTAATAAATGTTTAGCATAAGATGAATAAGACATATTATAAAAATAGTTTTATCATGTTTGTTCATCCTCTCTTTAACGCATCTCTTTGTTTGGCCTATGTAGTCTATATTTCACAAATCCAATATTTATGTTTATAAACGCCCGATTTTGTATTTTGTTTATTAAATCTTTATTACTTTATTTGAAATTTTAAAAGGAATTAATTAATTAAATATCATCAGTGCCATCATTCACTGATTAAAGTTTAGTTCAGTGAAAATTGGACAGTCTGGGGAGGACAAAAGGGGGATAAAATCCTTATGCTTTTTTTTTATTCAGGTATGCCTTTATATCTATATATTTTTAATTAAAATATTACATGTTAATTTGAATTCCGAATTAGCTTAATTTTGCATGTTTCTTTTGTTTTTGTTATGTGTTGAGAAAGATTTTTTGGTTGCTGCTGCTCATTTTGCTTTCTATATAATAACAGCGTAAAATCGCGAATAAAACAATGCATAGGACATATTAGACTCAGAAGGGTACGTAATTCAGCTTTTCAGAAGCAGACAAAGGGTACCAGTCCGTGAAATCTACATGCTTTACAATTCGTATATAGCTAAGTCTCTTCGGTGTAGAAAATGCAGATTAAAGACGATGGCATGTCTCAATCCGACTTTAATTAAAGCTTAAACAGCTTTATCCCGTTTTCAGATGAACTGCTGGACGACAAACCATTAAAATGTCTGTTTGTTATTCCTGATTACTTACTTTTACGTACGAAAATACTTTTGTCAACACGTGGACAGATTAATGGAACACTTTCGCAATTTAGATGACTTCGTCTGGAATTGCGTTGCGGGAATTTGAAATCAGTGAGATTCGCCATTCCTTACATGCGATTTAGGATTCAGTTATCGATCGATTTTATTTGCAAATCATTAGTGGAACAAGAAATTTATTGTAGATGAAAAAAGTTAAATGGTCGTAGTCCCTGTACTCTATTTGGTACCTGAGAAAAAAATGTTCAGTCTCTCAGAGTCTCTGAAAGCGAGACTCGAGTAGCTCATAGAGAGATCCTCGTTTCGTATCCAGTTTCTGAACGAGAGACTCGAATCTCTCAATATGTGAGTGGTGTCTCGATAGACATGGTTAAAATTTTCTAAGTTCAACATATTTCAGAGATCCCAGTCTTTCTACGAGAGACTCGAGTCTCTCAATTTTTCAGTTTTATTCATTCAGTCTCTCTGTGAGAGACTCGAATCTCTGATTTAACAATTTTATCGTTCGATTCTCTCATACAGAGACTGCGAGAGATCCATAAAAACACCTAGGCAATAACTGAGAGACTGTGAAAAGACTGTGAGAGATGCTCTCAGAGACGCTGAAAGACTCTGAGAGACTGAAAATTTTTGTCTAGGGTAGGTACCTAGTGATAAATCAATCAATAATTGACAAATTGGTAAAAGGCTTACACGGCCAGTAGGTCAACTCATCAATTCAATCAATAATTATTTTGAATTTCATCGTTTCAATAAAAAAGTTAACTAGTATATTTGCAAAATGTCTTGTACACATGAAATTGTACATTTCAATGTAAATGTTTCTTTGTTATTTAATAAAATGCACTGTGATAACAGAAAAAAGTAGATAAGCTATGAGAATATGTACCCTGTTATTTATAAATGTATTTATTCACATTTTTCGTTGTAATATACAGCAATTTCGTTCATGAAACGGGAATTATATGAAAATTGTTCTGTTAGACGTCCAATTCACCCTGACTAATAGGCAATTAAGCAATGGCACAGGTAGCGAGTGTACGTTTTAGTGACCATTAAATATCTTTATTCGTACTTTTGCAGATATAAATGATTATCTCTGGAATATTGTTTATAACTACCGTTTTGAACTTCCGCAGGCTAAGCTAACGAAAAATGAAACAGTAGGTAAATGGTGAACACATGTATTTGCCTTATCGCTTAGTTATGGGCATTAATTTAGCATTCCTCTGTATAACTTCTGCACGATTTTGTCGTAAATTAAACTATAACGGTAGGGTATTCAGGTGAATTTTAAATAACCTGATAAGGTATAATACAATATAACAGTACTGCAACAGAATAATGAGACACGGCGGAAACATCTGTGTTAAATTGTTGAAAATATAAGTAACTACATACTTCTTTGCATTTAGATATTGTCATCATCTTCATTTTTCATATATATATATATATTAAAAGATGATAATAGCCAATATGATTGGCAGCATTTAAATAAGTTGTTTCGTTTTTTAAATTCATTTTAAAATAAGTATGTTTGAATAAG
>NW_020439048.1:363288-377224 GCF_000699045.2 Agrilus planipennis | reverse complement strand
ACGCTCTCAGAGACGCTGGAAGACTCTGAGAGACTAAAAATTTTTGTCTAGGATAGGTACCTAGTTTTAAATCAATCAATAATTGACAAATTGGTAAAAGGCTTACGCGGCCAGTACGTCAACTCATCAATTCAATCAATAATCATTTTGAATCTCATCGTTTCAATAAAAAAGTTAACTAGTATATTTGCAAAATGTCTTGTACACATGAAATTGTACATGTAAATGTTTCTTTGTTATTTAATAAAATGCACTGTGATAACAGAAAAAAGTAGATAAGCTATGAGAATATGTACCCTGTTATTTATAAATGTATTTATTCACATTTTTCGTTGTAATATACAGCAATTTCGTTCATGAAACGGGAATTATATGAAAATTGTTCTGTTAGACGTCCAATTCACCCTGACTAATAGGCAATTAAGCAATGGCACAGGTAGCGAGTGTACGTTTTAGTGACCATTAAATATCTTTATTCGTACTTTTGCAGATATAAATGATTATCTCTGGAATATTGTTTATAACTACCGTTTTGAACTTCCGCAGGCTAAGCTAACGAAAAATGAAACAGTAGGTAAATGGTGAACACATGTATTTGCCTTATCGCTTAGTTATGGGCATTAATTTAGCATTCCTCTGTATAACTTCTGCACGATTTTGTCGTAAATTAAACTATAACGGTAGGGTATTCAGGTGAATTTTAAATAACCTGATAAGGTATAATATAATATAACAGTACTGCAACAGAATAATGAGACACGGCGGAAACATCTGTGTTAAATTGTTGAAAATATAAGTAACTACATACTTCTTTGCATTTAGATATTGTCATCATCTTCATTTTTCATATATATATATATATTAAAAGATGATAATAGCCAATATGATTGGCAGCATTTAAATAAGTTGTTTCGTTTTTTAAATTCATTTTAAAATAAGTATGTTTGAATAAGCGATAGGCCCACTAATGCATTAGCAGCTACGTGCTATTCTTCGATCGAATCTAAGTTTAGATTTTAATTTTAATTAATGCGAGCTTTGACATATATAAGTAGCAGACCAAAACTGTCCAACAACTATTGACTAAACACTTCAATAATTTTAGAACTTATTAACGAAAATACATTACTACATACTGCTTAGTAATAATAAGTCCTTAATTCTCAAGTTTTCTTTAAATCGGCAACGAATTTTTCAAGTGAAATTTGTTTGTATCTCTTAGTAATTAATTTAGACATAAAGTAGAACTTTAAAGTTTGCTTAAACGTCTCATCAATTTGATCGTTAATTATAACGCCTGATTAANAATAAGTCCTTAATTCTCAAGTTTTCTTTAAATCGGCAACGAATTTTTCAAGTGAAATTTGTTTGTATCTCTTAGTAATTAATTTGGACATAAAGTAGAACTTTAAAGTTTGCTTAAACGTCTTGCTGTCACATTTATTTACGATGTACTTACAATACCTACTAGTATGCGATGATTTGATAAGAGAAGCTACATACGTTTTGCGAAAATAAACACTGCCAAGGATTTTTCTATTTCCCGATGCTCTCAATTAGTTTGAAAACAAGTTAACTTGAGTTATTGCAAACTTCCTTGTTTAACTTTTTGTAGAAGCCAAAATTAATTTGATCTGCTATCATCTTATAAGAATACACAATAATATAATGGAAACATGCAAAAATAGCCTACCTTCTTCGACGACTTGTTGAAACCATTTACAAAACAACGTAGAAATATTCTTCACTCGTAGTTGTAGATAATCCTAGATCAGTAAGCTCAGTTTTTAAACAGTTTATCACTTTGACAATTACACATTAGATGAACGGTAACAAATATCGTAATCTGCAAATCACTTCGAATTAATACTGTTGTGACTATCTCAATATTGTCTGTGCTTTGAGCATGTCCTATATTCATCTGCTTATCATTTTAACTTTTCAAGGATTGTGAAAGCACTTTCGGACGCATACGACCTCTGACAGATAAAACAATAAGCATTTGAAACATCGCAATGTAACAAAATCAGTGGTGTAGCATACAGTATTGTAACGGGCAGGGAAATATCTACAATTGTTGTAGATATGTAAAACTAAAACAACGTAGAAAATTCCAGCAATTTAATAAAATCCTGATAAGTTTCGGTCATCTAAATTTGTTGCTTTTACTAATACCGCTAAGCAGGATAATAATATTATTAAGATCTGTGCGATGATTTGATAAGAAACAATATTATCTATGTTTTTTATATGCTCTGTAATTCTAACCCTAACAGACCTACCACTTTGTCCAATATACCAAGCATCGCAAGTGCTACAAAATATTTTGTAAATTCCACTTTAAAACATGTAATTTTGTTTTAAAATATTGACAATGATGAATTTAAACAACAATTATTATTTTCAACTGGTGTTTGCCAAATTGGACAAACTGGTAGAGTAATTAAGGTTAGAATTACAGAACACTATTAAAAAACACAACAAAACTATTTTATCCGATGTATCTTATCAAACCATCACATAGACCTTAATATTATTATTGTCCTTATTAGTAAAAGCAAAATATTGTTTCTCCTGGAAAATCGTCGAGTGACTGAAACTTGTCAGTATTTACCAATTAGAACTTCAACCTATTTGTTATAGTTTTATCTTAATTTTCTGTAAAATAATGTATAGGTAATTTAGAATGACATGAAGCTTTAGATGCGATCCTTCTTGCATTCATATTGTACATTATGAAAACATTGACTCGGCTGTTAACCGAGTGTCTCGCTACACAACCAGGATTGTACGGTAAATTATGACGGTATGACGGCGGATGCATTGAGGTGGTCAATGTACATGTCATTCTAAATTACCTCTACCATTGTTAATACATACCTAAATGAAGAATAATGAACTGGAACAGTGTGAAACTTCATGAAATGGAAGAAGTAGTCATTAATAAACATTACTCCTTTATTTACATCCATTAATACTTTTTAACCTCTTATTATATACCATATCACATGTTGATATCATAGTGTGAGACTGACATTATTTTTTTTTTCAAAATAACATGATATTCGAATACAAATACTGTAAAAGTCTTTGACACATGGAAAATTCAATTAGTATAGTACGCATTTATATAATATTCTATGTATAGTAGATACTCATTACATATTAATCGTTTACATTTAGTCGTAGATACTGATGTAAAAATTCATGATGATTTTTTATAAAATAAGTTCAATTGCCTTTCTATTTGTTTAATATCATATTAAATTCCCAGGTTTTTGTACGTATGAAATCAAATAAATAAATAATAATTGAGTATTACATTAAAGTTCACTCATATACAGATAAGTACATAGATAGTTATTTACAAATACAAATTCATTTTCGTTAAGTGGGTGCTTACCTTCTTGCGAAGTTTCTTTCGCGATATAATTTGATACAACCAAAATAGACGTTCTTCAACTACCAGTAAGTTTTTTTCTGTTCCACGAACATTGTACCTACCCAAGTAGGCAATTAATTTGAAATTTCCATAATAAACAGTACTTTTTGATTTAATTTCCATCACATATATTTAATTATTTATCTAATACTTTTCACGGTTAGCACATTCATTTGCAAGGATGTCACCAGTCAGACGTTTGGGATTTTTTCAGTAGCTTCATTTGCTCGACACATTTACACGAAAAATGTTTTGAGTCAGCATCTCTGCTTCAGTTCTCGTCATGTCGTAAGTAAAATGGTAATTCTCATGGGGTTGCGTCTCTAATTTGCTGCAGTGTCGGCTAACTGACGATCATTTGCTGTCGAACCAGAACCATTACTGTTAGACACAAGACTATGCACAAATACAAGTGATCTTGTCTATTGGTCGTGGAACAACAGCCTGTAACCGATAATTTAAAGCAAAATGCAAGTTAGATAAAGTGCAAAGTACAAAGAGGGTAGAAAAATCATCCTAATGCAAATTTGTCATATTTATTATACTACTAGCTTTTCCCCGCGGCTTCGGGAATTATATGAAAATTGTTCTGTTAGACGTCCAATTCACCCTGACTAATAGGCAATTAAGCAATGGCACAGGTAGCGAGTATATATTTTAGTGACCATTAAATATCTTTATTCGTACTTTTGCAGATATAAAAGATTATCTCTGGAATATTGTTTATAACTACCGTTTTGAACTTCCGCAGGCTAAGCTAACGAAAAATGAAACAGTAGGTAAATGGTGAACACATGTATTTGCCTTATCGCTTAGTTATGGGCATTAATTTAGCATTCCTCTGTATAACTTCTGCACGATTTTGTCGTAAATTAAACTATAACGGTAGGGTATTCAGGTGAATTTTAAATAACCTGATAAGGTATAATACAATATAACAGTACTGCAACAGAATAATGAGACACGGCGGAAACATCTGTGTTAAATTGTTGAAAATATAAGTAACTACATACTTCTTTGCATTTAGATATTGTCNATACTTAAACCTAGACAACATTACGTTTAGTTGTCAGTTGCGTTTTGTTATACCATTTTTAACAAATGAACGGCTAGACTGATGATTTGATTTATAAATTTTTCGTTTTGCTGTCATTTACGTTTTGTCATTCCATGTCAGTTGCGTTTACATATACCACGTTTTTCCCGTGGAACGTTATAAAAAGTATCCTATGTCCTTCTCCCGGTTGTAAGCTACCTCCCCACCAATTTTCAGCCGAATCGGTTCAGCCGTTCTTGAGTTATAAATAGTGTAACTAAAACGACTTTCTTTTATATATATAAATTCTGTTACGGACACGGAATATTAGGGAACATTAATTGACACCAACATTATAAAAATGCTGTTGAATTACACAACTATTTATTACCATTAGAAGTTGACTCCATTAGTAGAATAGATGCTGGTTGTGGTTTAGGAGATTCCGGTTTGACTGACACTTCAATACTGCTAGCCCTGTAAAGTCGAAAAACCGACGCTTCACATTTTAGACGTACTAACACCCACGTTCCACCTGCTCCCGTTAGTTCTAATTTTCCTGTGGCTGTTTCCAGGAGATCTTTGTCTATTCTAATCGATGTTGAAGTTGAACCAGGTACCTGGAAGATTCCGAGTTAGTTCGCAACTGTTTCTCTTGAATAATTTAAATAATACATTGTTTAAATAAGTAAATATGTGAAAGAAGCATTGAATCCATTCAATGTTATAAAGTACGTAACAAAGCATTGAAAAGTTTAATTAAAAGGCATGATAAGGTCGTCAGTCCTAAGACTGGTTAGACACGCACGTCCACTCTTTCCTATCCTCAGCTAATCTTCGCATTTCCCTAAAACTAGAACATCCCACAGCTTTAACTATTTATGAGTAGTAATCTCTCCCTTTTAATTCCTGCTTCAGTTTCTAATATGGCCCTAGCTAGGCCCTTTATGCCTCAGGAGGTGTTTTACCAACCCATCTCGCATAAAAAACTCTAGCTAAACTTCAAACTTTCTATAACTATCGTCAGCAAAAGTCGTGTACACGTTTGTGATTTTTGCGTTTTAATAGACAAAGGTTACGATATACTCTACAAAATAATTGAAAAAAAAAACTGAAATGGAAATGGAGAATGTTTATTCATGAACCTTTGTGGTGAAATCACAACAGAAGGCTCTGGGATTTATAAATATTCGCTACTTTTGTTTTACTAAAATGCAGAGTATGAATGCACACGGAACAGTGTAGTGCACACCTACTACAGAAAAAACTATTTTGATTTACTGTACTCGTAACAGTTGAACTTTCCTGCAACAGGAAGACCGATAAGGCCGCTATTGTTAATCTCCCTATTAAATTTTCATGCGGAAATTGCTGTCCTTTTCTGACGAATGATAAAATTGAAAAGCAAAAAGTACTTTTGCAATTAATATTTGTTGGGCGACCAAAAAACAGAAAATTAGGACAATTGACAATAAATAGCACATAGGGCATAAAGATTGTCTAAAGAAGAATTTATCTGCCACATTTTACGATGACATCCTTATCCCTATTTCTATAAAAAGTTATTGACAATCTGTCATGTCAATTAGTTAGTTTGATGAGAAACGACTACAAGGCGATTAGGTCGATTGCAAACGAAGAAATGTACATAATCTATGGGATTAGACACATAATTTTATTATGTAGAAATGCAGGCTGAACGTGCAGGAAACCGGTCAGGTTTCGGCGATCCTATGAACCCGAGGAGGATTATTGGTATCGAAGTGCAATAATTTCGCTGAGAGAGAGACTAGTCCTACGGGATGTCTGGAGGCCCCAGGTAGAAAATCTTCCGGCCTGCCCGATCGTCTAAAGTTAGAATCCTATTGGTATTTAATGGTAAACAGTGGCATACGTAGTTCTTAGGCTTTCACGGCCGGCGTCTATCGATGCTGTGTTTTCTTCCGGGCATTTTGGCCGTGGTCCGTGGAGTCTTGCTTTTCCCGACGTTTCGCCGTTGTTTGCTGACGGCATCTTCAGTGGTGACTGGGCAGGTAACCCGTTCTCAAACTGCATCAGTTACGACTCAGCACCTGCCCAGTCATCACTGAATATGCCGTTAGCAAAGAACGGCGAAACGTCTGGACCACGGCCAAAAAGCTCGGAAGAAAACACATCATCGAGTGGAATACGTACAGAATAAATGCTTCAATGACGGCATTTTTACTGGAAAAACATCGACAAATTAATTAATTAACCAGCACTCTGTATTTACGATACTGCAGACGGTGATGATGGCAGCCGCTCATCTAATAGTTAGCTGACAGTACCTGTTTAGTTTGTCTTGCATAATGAACCTGCTTTCGTATGTTACGATAAATCAGATTTGCGATGACAGACATTGGGGTTAACGGCACGTTGCGCGAGATGGTATTACTCCACTCAAATCAGCTGTTATTCCAGGTAAAAGGACTCACATCAAACTATCAACAGTCCGTAATGGGACATACAATATTACACATACGAGGGGGCGTCTTTAAGTTCGCGGAATGGGGGATAAGTGAAAATAAAAGTACGAATTTATTTTTCCCTTTCAATATATTTACCTGCTACCCTTACACATTTTCCGATCTTTTAATTAACTTAACGTATACCTTCGAAAAAAATGTTTTGTCTTTGTCTGAAAAATACGCTGAAACTGCATCCTTCACGAAGACTTTTTTCAAGTTTGGGAATAGGTAATTATCGCTGGGTGCTAGGTTAGGACTGTAGGGTGGGTAAGCCAAAATTTCGAAGCCCACCTTCTCCAAGGCAGCCATTGCTACACGGCTCTTGTGAACAGGCGCGTTGCCGTACAGAAGGAGGACATTTTCGGTCAATTTTCCTCTTCTTTTTTCTTTCACTGCTTACTTTAACCGCTCTAGGATTGAGGCATTGTATTTTCCGGTTATGGAGACACCTTTATATTTATAATCGATCAACAGGGTCCCTTCTGAGTTCCAAAAGACTGTCGCCGTGCTTTTCCCAGCCGACTCTGACACCTTAAACTTCTTGGGTGGTATTGTACCTTTTTATGCCACTGCATAGAGTCCTGTTTGGACTCAGGTTTATAATGATGAACCGAAGTTTCGTCGCCAGTAACAATTCGAGCCAATACTGCATCTTTATCTGCATTACAGAGGTCCAAAAGCGCGCGAGAACACTCCACAAGATGTTGTTTTTGAGGAGGAGTGACCATTCTCGGTACCCATCTTGCGCTGACTTTCGTCATGCCAAAATGATCGTGAAGAATTTTAAAAATGATTGTAGCTGATACTCCTACCATTTCTGCGAGCTGTTTCTTTTTAAGTCAGGCATCTTCCAGTATTAATTTTTCGACTTTTGTTTTCCGGAGTGGTCATCTCGACCGGGAGGCCTAGCCGTGAGTCGTCTTCAAGTGAGTCCCTGTCTTGCTTAAAGAGGGTATGCCACTTGTAAACCATGGTTTTACCCGGGCAAGAGTCCCCATAAACAGATGAAGTCTATTCCAGTACGTTTTGAACTGATTTTCTTTGCTTGGTAAGCGTCGTACTCGATTTTCTCCATATTTCCCGATTGACTTGTTTCGTCGACGATGGTTCAAAGACTACTGTCCTAATTACTATAAAACTCGGTATTTATGCTAATAATGAGTTGCTTAATTCGTAATGACTCGAGTAAGCACCCTCACAAATGACCTACCTAACCATTCCACGAACTTAAAAACGCACCCTCGTATGCATTATGTTAAATACAGCTCATCTTTGAGGAAATGATATTTTTCATTTTAAGTCACGGAAAAGTTGTTTCTCGTCATCGCTTCTAAACTATTAGTGTCAAATATTTATAAGAATTAATTTCAAATTAGGACAAATAAAACAAATCATACCTAATATAGTTTGACCTAGGCAAAACCAGTTTATTCTGACGTCGGGTTTATTTTGTAAGTAGCAAGAGACATATGCGTAGGTAATATTACATTCTAAATATCGTATTATGCTTTATACACTTAGTACTGTATTTCTATATGCAATAAAGCTATAAATAATATTAATTGTAATAATACAGCAAGTCCTGCTTCAGTTCAAACAGGATGATCGTAGTGCGATGTTCAGCAATCGAGTCGTTCCGATATAAAAGCGGAATCAGCAGGATAATATGGTCTAAACCAAACCGCTGCATGGTCTTTCATGTGTGAATTGTAAATGTTCGTTGTCACGTATTCGAATGTACATGATTCAGACAGTCGGACATTTTAACGAATGGAAGGGTAGCAAAACCGAATAGGTAGGTGCATATCTGTTTCCGCACTCGCTCTACAATTATACGAATGTATTATCGCCAACGATTAGATCATATGCGGTTGAATCTTATTCGGTAAAATTTAATTCATGCAAGTTGTTTAGGTTTAGCTAGTGGTTCACGTCTAATGCTATTAATGGACAACCTCAACTGGTGGATTTTAGTTAATTATTCAGGTGTTAATAAAATCAAGGTAGCATTTTGTTACTGCCAATAGAACTTGTAATGGCAGGAAAATTATGAAATGTATATCTATCTGTCCTACAGCAATAAAAACTGTGGTAAAGGTCTAGATGATGGCTCCTTCGGGGGATCGAAAGAGGAGGTCTCCCCCACCATTGTACTATAAAAAGTTCGTGGCAGTCTCACCCCCATAAAAAGTTATGGGGGTTCAAATGTTAGAAGCGTTCGAAATGTGGTGTTATAGGCGGATGATGAGGATATCGTGGGTAGAAAAGGTTAGAAATGAAGAGGTATTGGAAAGAATAGGAGAACAGAGGACTCTATGGAAGTCAATAANCACAAATCAAACACTGGGGTGTGCTTATAATTCTTCTTGCACGCCGTACAGCCTACCTAATTATTATCGTTATTCGCGATACTGATATTCGCCTTCATTAATATTCCTTTAAGTGTCACTGATTAACAAAAGATTCTTCATGACCAACGATTAAATATCCGACGTTCCGCCACTCCAGTCTACCCTGCTGATTAAGAATTATTTCTTAATTTACAAAGACGAAAACGTTTGGTTCACATCAATGATGAGCAAAAACAGAGGACCAAGACATTACTAATATAATCTTGGTCTTGACCTAGCACATTTGGTCTTGGTATTGGACATGATATTTTACAACTGACGTTTCGGCCTTTTAGGCAAGATCCCTAGACGAAAATCTTCAGTCTCTCCCCAGTCTCTCAGAGTCTTTCAGCGTCTCTGAGAGTGTCTCTCAGTTATTGCCTAGGATCTCTAGCAGTCTCTGTATGAAAGCCTCGAACGATAAAATTGTTAATTCAGAGATTCGAGTCTCTCACAGAGAGACTGAATGAATAAAACTGAAACACAGAGAGACTCGAGTCTCTCGTAGAAAGACTGGGATCTCTGAAATGTGTTGAACTTAGAAAATTTTAACCATATCTACCGAGACACCACTTATTTAGAGATACGAGTCTCTCGTTCAGAGACGCTAAACAGTTTTTTTGACAGTTTCTGTCAGCGACACCTGGTAGACTCGATGAGAGACGAAGACTCGAGTCTCACTTTCAGAGACTGTGAGAGACTGAACATATTTATCTCGGGCCGCTTTAATATTTAAGTAAATTTTCCTTTTTCATTTTCTCCATGTAAGATAATAATTTTTCGTTTACTTTTGCGTATTTGGTCTTGGTCTCACACATACGATCTTCGTTTTAGTATTGGTCTTGTTCATTCGGTTTTGGATTTGGTCTTGCTATTATAAAGACAGTCTTCATCTTGATCTTGTATTTTTGCCAGACCAAGACCAAGGCTGCCAAGCTAAAAGCAATTTTACTCATCACTAATAAAAGGCAATAAATGTTGAATATGTTCCAACTTATTCATCGTTAGTTAAATACGAAAAACATGTCACGAACTTATCAGTTTAAAAATACACCTAAAGTAGAAAGTTCGTAACTGCCTAATACGATTGTCACGTAAAATGGGACAATTAATGAATTTACATTAATCTTTCAGTAGAGCTTGCACATCATTGTTGTTTATTTTCATTCTATTCAGAGGCATAAATTCGAAAATGCGACCAGATAACGTCTATTGGTTTGTATCCGTAAATCTGCAATTGCATCAAAATTACAATTTTATGCTGCTGCGTGCGATGATTTAGCGGCTATAAGTTAAAATCAGCTTTAATTACTATTACATTACATATGACCATTGTGAAAACATTCAGCATAATCACAGCAGAAAATGGAAAGCTTGGTAAACCACAAAGTGACCCGCCGTAGTTACGACAAAACCTGTTTACTTTAAACACCTGTTTCATCCACTTCTAATGTGGCAAGAGTCGCCTCTATAATACTAAGGTGACCATATTTTTTTTTTTAAAATCCGGTACGGGAACTTATAGCGGGGGAGGGGGTAGTTAAGTTAAATAACGTAAATATGTTTTTTTTAATAAAAATTATGCAGAACAAACGGCTAAGGAGATCTCTCCATATTGTCCAACTACCACGATTCTGCGTTTCCTCTTCCACCTAACGCTCAGATACAAAATGTGTAACGAAGCACTGGTTTCCAGCGCCTACGCTACCCTCACTGATGACCCACNATTCATTAAAGAAAATATTCTTTTCGTAGAAGCATAAAAATAATTCTATTATAGTTGAAATATATTTAAAATAAATATTGAAAATAAGAACCTTTTCAAAAATTCGGGACAATCCGGGACAAAAAACCTGAATCCGGGACAAATATTGCTTCTAGAAAAATCCGGGATTGTCCCGGCCAACCCGAGACGTATGTTCACCTTAATAATACCCACATCAGAAGTGGGCGACACACATGTCCGCAGGGGAAAGGCTTAGTTGTAACTAAACAAAATCCTGAAACTAGTCAATAAAGATCCTCCTTACCTACATGTGTCTATTACATTGCTCTCTTTTATGAATCATGTGGTCAAACACACCACTATTATATTTAGACATATACAACGAGCCTGGAATATATAATAGGGTTGAAAATAGATGGTACTTTTATCCGAAACATTTAATGGATTTCAAACTTTCTTCTTGAATATTTTTGTAGGTATCTACAATACGTTTTGCCATTTGAATATTTGAGGTAACATCGATCGGACCTTTCAATCACTCCCCTCAGTTCGAGAATAAAACTCCCTTGAACTTTAATAGCATTGGAAAGCAAATTAACAGAAAGTAATTTAAAAGTTCGAAGCAAATTCAATCCCTTTTACCGATTCAAATGCTACGACCCTTCTGTTGCCTTTTGTGGTTTCTGTATTCAGCATGTAGAGAGTTCGCGGTTTCTAAAGTAAACGCACTGAAATGAATTAATCCAACACGTCAGTTGTGCGTTGTGTTAAGTATCTTCATATATACCTAATACACGTGTAATAAATTAAATCGCATGTTGATTGGTGTTCTGTATCAGCAACAGTTTCGCGGTTTACCCCAAAATTCATGTATACCTAATCATGAAGGTATTAAGATTTAGTTATACGAACAACTCGATTCAATTAATGTTAAGCGATCGAATATAGATTCGGATTGTGCTTATTGAACATAGAAGTTCATAGTTTAACGCTATACCTTGTTTAACCTAGAGTTTATAATAAGATTATTGAGAGATTAGATGTAAATAAATTCTTTTACGAGACATACCACACGAGGTAGTATACATATTCTGGAAAACTTTTTGGGTGTTTCATTCCCAGCAGCCAGTAATGCTGGTGGGCGGGCAGTCCCTCCGAACTACGCCGGAAGGTAGGGCGGAAGACCCTCTTCAGCCTGCTTTTAGGAATCGTGGGAATGGATGGACGGTGGTTCGGGTGAGAAAGATGAGACGGACGAAATGAAGACAGAAGAGAATGAAAGATTATCTGTGGAATATTACTGCCTCAAGATTTGCCTGGGTGATCCAAGGAAACCACAGAAAAACTTGGACCAAGGCAGACGGACAGACCCGGAATCGAACCGGCGTCCTCCCGAATGCTAAGCAATGGTCTAAACTTCTAGGCCATGCCGCTCGGTCATATTCTGGAGCGTCCCATATCCTTAACTATTTGTGAACAGTAACATAATCCTTCTCTTAACTCCTGTTTCTGCATCTAATATGTCTCTAACTAGTAGTTCATGCATGAGAAGAAGTCCTATTGACTTTTTGACTTCCATAGTGCCCTCTGTTCTCTACCTCCTCATTTGTAACCCTCTCTATCCACGGTATCCTCATCATTTACCTGTAACATCACATTTCGAATGCTTCTAACATTTTTTTTTCCACTGCGATCATCGTCCACATTTCGCACCGTACATACGACTTCTTTTTCAAAGAAGGCAGCTCGACTTTGCGCTATATTATCTTTATATCTCTACTTCTGAGTCATCTGACTTCGTAGATACCGAAAATCAGCCACATTTTCGTCACCTGTCTTTATATTCACTCTTTCCCTACACATTTGGTTTTGACGTAACTATGGGTAGATAGATATTATAACCTATACCCTTTGGCGACGACTTCCAATTAGAAGATTTCAGAAAATACGATTGAAATTAATTTGTAAGTCAGTTCTCTGAAATACACCTTCATTAGTTGGGTGACTTAATCTAATAGAGCCTAGAGAGACCGAATCGAATCCGTAATCCCAAACTGAGACCGCATTAAAGGCTAACGAAAGTGCGTTATCAAGGAATGCCGCCGTTATAATCCAATTTCGGTGCCCACGAGGCAAATAGCCACGATAACGGCATCCGTTTCTGGTCAGAATGCCCACTTCTGAAACCGACGGCGAAGGCGTTCGGACGCCGTTGCCCAACACGAACCCGATTTGAATTTTAAATGCGGCGATAACGGCCATCCTCCAGAAGTACCTATATCTACCACAACACCGCACTGCCCTGCCGGACACTAATATCGTTCGATAAAGGAGCTTTTCCATGTCCTGCATTTAGCATATGCTACTACTGTATGAAGACTAATGGAATTTTAATAAATAACGTATAAGACTTTTGAAAGGATCTGAGATCAGATTTTAAAGTCAAATTTTTGTTCGTTCTTCCTTTCTACAAAGGGTACACTGTGCTCCAACTTTAGACCATAAAATTAATTCAGTTCCTTCTGAAATAAAGAAGGGCAGAAAATAGGAGTTAAACATCTCCAGGGAATTCCACTTGGGTTGCTATTTTTTAAACATACCTACAATTTAGACAACTTTTAGAAGTGAGTTAGTTAAATATGAAATATTAATCTGAAAATTCATTTTTGAATTTTTTTACCCACTACACGTTACCTCAAATTAATGAGGGAAAAATTATTGCTGTTGTTACACCCTCGCCGGGAATCGAACCCGGGACCTTTGGCTTTACACACCAATGTTCTGACCACTAAACTACGAGAGGTGACAACAGCAACCACGACCAACCGACCTACAAGGTTAACGATCCGTCGA
>NW_020439048.1:356903-363096 GCF_000699045.2 Agrilus planipennis | reverse complement strand
ATAATGGCGTTTCCAATCTGTCTATCCCTAATACAGGAATTCAACATGTAAAAAGTTCTCTCACAAACTAATTCGTCTTTAAATAATGTTCTCTCTTTTCACTGTGATATAAACTCCTCTATCCTGTTTTAATTAATTATCCATTCATTTCAGTTATACATTTCAGCTAAGACGGCTTTTTTAATTCCAGCTGTAAGTACAATAAAAAAAAAAAATTCAAGACGGTGCAATTCATCAACAAAAGAACTCGACTTTCTGACACTCCACTTAGTTTAATGACATGTAAAAAGCATTTTTCTTTCCATTTTGCAAGCGCGTTTAAAGAAACAAAGTTGCTAATTAAAAAAGTCCTCGCGCAGGAGAACCGAGGAGGTCGACGCGATACTCTGCGAGACCAGACCCGAACAGGCTGCAACTCCTGTTTTCTTTATTGCAGGCGTTCTTTTTAAACATCCTTCGCAGGGGTCGTCTATCGCGTTTCGTGTTTTATGTTCGTAAATTACCTTAATTTGGACGACCTCCAGCGAGCGAACACCGCGCACCGGGTCGTTTCTCTTGGAACAGCATTTCCAGCAATGGTCTTGTTGCTGGTAATTACATACACGACTAACCCGGTGGCGGGTTCGCATTATTAGGAATGTTTTTGAAACCTGTTGAAGCTGAGTAACGAACGAATAAACATAACCGTAGATGTACTGCATGTATGTGTGCTGTGAAAGGAGTTGCTGCTTAATTATTTGTGAACAGTAACATAATCCTTCTCTTAACTCCTGTTTCTGCCTCTAATATGTCTCTGACTAGACCTTCATGCTTGAGAAGATGTCCTATTGACTTTATTGACTTCCATAGTGCCTTCTGTTCTCTACCTCCTCATTTGTATCCTCTATCCTCGGTATCCTCATCTTTTACCTGTAACATCACATTTCGAACGCTTCCAGCATTTTCGTTTCCACTGCGATCATCGTCCACATTTCGCACCGTATATACGACTTCTTTTTCAAAGAAGGCAGCTCGACTTCGCGCTATATTATCTTTATATCTCTACTTTTGAGTCATCTCACTTCGTAGATACCGAAAATCAGCCACATTTTTCGTCACCTGTCTTTATATTCACTCTTTCCCTACACATTTGGTTTTGACGTAACTGTGGGTCATCGCCTAAGATAGATATTAAGTATAACCTATACTCTTTGGCGACGACTTCCAATTAGATTTCAGAAAATACGATTGAAATTAATTTGTAAGTCAGTTCTCTGAAATACACCTTCATTAGTTGGGCGACTTAATCCAATAGAGCCTAGAGAGACCGAATCGAATCCGTAATCCCAAACTGAGACCGCATTAAAGGCTAACGAAAGTGCGTTATCAAGGAATGCCGCCGTTATAATCCAATTTCGGTGCCCACGAGGCAAATAGCCACGATAACGGCATCCGTTTCTGGTCAGAATGCCCACTTCTGAAACCGACGGCGAAGGCGTTCGGACGCCGTTGCCCAACACGAACCCGATTTGAATTTTAAATGCGGCGATAACGGCCATCCTCCAGAAGTACCTATATCTACCACAACACCGCACTGCCCTGCCGGACACTAATATCGTTCGATAAAGGAGCTTTTCCATGTCCTGCATTTAGCATATGCTACTACTGTATGAAGACTAATGGAATTTTAATAAATAACGTATAAGACTTTTGAAAGGATCTGAGATCAGATTTTAAAGTCAAATTTTTGTTCGTTCTTCCTTTCTACAAAGGGTACACTGTGCTCCAACTTTAGACCATAAAATTAATTCAGTTCCTTCTGAAATAAAGAAGGGCAGAAAATAGGAGTTAAACATCTCCAGGGAATTCCACTTGGGTTGCTATTTTTTAAACATACCTACAATTTAGACAACTTTTAGAAGTGAGTTAGTTAAATATGAAATATTAATCTGAAAATTCATTTTTGAATTTTTTTACCCACTACACGTTACCTCAAATTAATGAGGGAAAAATTATTGCTGTTGTTACACCCTCGCCGGGAATCGAACCCGGGACCTTTGGCTTTACGCACCAATATGTTCTGACCACTACGAGAGGTGACAACAGCAACCACGACCAACCGACCTACACGGCTAACGATCCGTCGAACTAATGTAACTATATATACTTAATATACTATGATTAAACATACATACAATTTAGACAACTTTTAAAAGTCCCTCATTAATTTGAGGTAGCGTGTAGTGGGTAAAAAATTCAAATTCAAAATTTTCAGATTAATATTGCTTTTTTTTATATTTTGAGGAAATTTTGCAAAAGTCCTATTGGTAATCCTGCTCTTATATTTTTAGTTTATATTCGATTTATCCGAATATTAAAAATAAAACTTTTAAACACTTTTTGTAAGTGATTTATAATATCTATATGCAGTTAGATAAATATAAAAGGATAAACTGACTCGTTGATATATCAACGGACAGCACAAAGCCCTGTAGACTTTCTTTATGCACCGTAAGCGAGCACTAATTGTAAGGAAGGATTTTTGTAATTCAATCCTTAAAGAGGCGACGTATCAATCAAGACACAAGCCGAACCGCTGAGTCAAGGAGCTTGAAATTTTGCACAAAAGCTCCTTATATAACAGTATCATCCACTATAAAATACGTTTTTACAATACCACCCCTAAAAGTGTATAATGGCGTTTCCAATCTGTCTATCCCTAATACAGGAATTCAACATGTAAAAAGTTCTCTCACAAACTAATTCGTCTTTAAATAATGTTCTCTCTTTTCACTGTGATATAAACTCCTCTATCCTGTTTTAATTAATTATCCATTCATTTCAGTTATACATTTCAGCTAAGACGGCTTTTTTAATTCCAGCTGTAAGTACAACAAAAAAAAAAATTCAAGACGGTGCAATTCATCAACAAAAGAACTCGACTTTCTGACACTCCACTTAGTTTAATGACATGTAAAAAGCATTTTTCTTTCCATTTTGCAAGCGCGTTTAAAGAAACAAAGTTGCTAATTAAAAAAGTCCTCGCGCAAGAGAACCGAGGAGGTCGACGCGATACTGTGCGAGGAGACCAGACCCGAACAGGCTGCAACTCCTGTTTTCTTTATTGCAGGCGTTCTTTTTAAACATCCTTCGCAGGGGTCGTCTATCGCGTTTCGTGTTTTATGTTCGTAAATTACCTTAATTTGGACGACCTCCAGCGAGCGAACACCGCGCACCGGGTCGTTTCTCTTGGAACAGCATTTCCAGCAATGGTCTTGTTGCTGGTAATTACATACACGACTAACCCGGTGGCGGGTTCGCATTATTAGGAATGTTTTTGAAACCTGTTGAAGCTGAGTAACGAACGAATAAACATAACCGTAGATGTACTGCATGTATGTGTGCTGTGAAAGGAGTTGCTGCTGCTGCTGGTACGTGTTGTATATATACGGGAGTTTCCGGCCAGTCAGATGCCAAAAAGGATATTCGTTCATTCGTTTCAAGCGAGGAATTAGGGTGCATTTTACGGGACGTTCTGACGGTTACGTCAAGTAGTTAATGTCATGTCGAATTGATGTCGTGAATTTTGTAAAATGATCAGACGGTGGATGCTTGGGTTTTCTTCACATGCGGGAAATCGATCAGAAAGTCCGAGGCTATTAGATATTCACCGTTGTAAATTTCTAATTCGACAAAAATGCAAAATCTATAAAAATATATACAAGGAATCGAGGAAAGTCCTAACTATCCCAGCGGAGAAGAGGTATCGATGCCTAGGTGACTGGGCAATAGGTATGAAGTAAAGTGCGTCGGAATAGGACCTTGCACTTTAGGGAGGGGTCTGTAGGTGACTTTGCTCAGTATTTAAGGGACGCCAAGGGAGTACCAGTGTGCGTCTGGAGGCATTACGAGTGCTCCAACTTTTATCATTCAATAATAATAATAATAATAATAATAATAATAATAGGTCAGAAGTTCTCTGANAACCACTTAGCCAAGCTTTATTGGGATAGAGACGTAATTACAGTCAACAGTTAATCATAACAGACCTGATATCACACTGACCATCAAAGACACTAAAACGACCTACTTAATAGATGTTGCTGTACCAAGCACTGAAAATCAAAAACATATTGAGAAAATTCAAAAATATATTCCTTTAGCAGATGAAATAAAAGACATGTGGAATCAGAACACAGTTCGAATTATTCCAATAATAATATCATCAATAGACGTTATACCTAAAACATTACACGCTAGCCTAGCCGAGTTGAAACTGTATAAGTTTACGTACATAAGTCTACAGGAATCTCCGTAATCCTTGATACATGCGGAATAGTGCGCAGATTTCTTAACAGTACTGACATATCCCCCTTTTCAGAAAACACAACAGGTTAAATAAGAAGCGCAGTTTTTAATACTCACTGATCATATTTCAGGGCAAGAAGAACCGTTAGCTCCCTAAATTTTAAGAACTCAAAATTGGTTACTATATCCCAAAAGGTGTGAGTGAGGTTCTTTGGCATTAGCCCGTCTTCGCTTGCTCAATGTTACCAGTGCAAACTGGGAAGTCCAGGATAATAATATTGATTCGTAAAAAGTCAAAAACCGCAGCAGGTTTTGAATGAAGAAAAATTGAAGGTTGCAATACAAAAAACAAGGGGAGATTTTTGTAATGACTAGTGTACTACTTTATTTACATATTCTTTTAGTATTTCATCGAATTTCATGCCAGTTTACTACATTTATGAAGGAAGTAACTCTTTTATTTCCGAAAATAAAACATTTAAGAACTAGAATAGGTCAAACAGTCCATTAAGATTAAGAGGAGACACAGATTTGTTTGCTTTAATAAAAAGATCAGAAGAAAGTTGAACCAAACTTTTGACACTTAGAAGCTTTATTATTTATTTATTACTCCCATTGCCTGTTTCACAAGGAAGCAAATTTTCCCGAATATTTATCGTTCAAATAAAAATATACATATCTTCAATTTGATTAGTTGTAGATCGGTAACTAATATTATTGAATTAAGTCCATTAAATCATAATGTAATTCAATAACTTTCTAAACAATAAGTTAATACATTTATTGGCGCCTCCATGTTTGTAGGGATGAAATAAGTTTATAATCCCTTAGAGATTTATAAGAACAGAGGTAAGATTGCGGATAAAAAAACATCCTAATTTTTAAATGATTTACTAGCTACTTTCAAAGTTTGGAAGAAACAATTAGTTTTACTGGGAAATACGAAATAAATAAAGGATTAAGATTTGATTAATCTGTCAGATACCCTGCTAAATCGGTTCTTATACCCTTTTATTTACTTCCTAAGAAGTTTTTTGGTTTCTATGACATAGTAGAACATTTCTTCATGTACCATATCTCTAACAGTTTTGAAATAAACATGTTATATCCCCTTACCTAAGGGTTATAACTAAGAAGAAACAGTTCTAGTTAAAAAATATTGTGTATCTTGTAAATCCATGCATACTAAATTTGCATTATATAATATCATAATACAATTATGTTACTGCCTTAAGGTTTAATATCTACACAGGATTAAATTAAACCGAGCAGATTCTAAAACTCACCTTTTGGTCATTTACAAACCAGGTGAGATTCGGGGCTGGATATGCAGGGGGTGCAGTACATTCAGCAATTAGTGGTCCACCTTGTTCCAGTTTACTTTTGTCGACTCTCACCACAGGTGCGCCATTTGGAACAACTAAAAACAGAGCAATGGTTATCCATAATCGGTGGAAACATTGCAAATGTAAAAGTAAATTAATAAGGACTCAGTATTTTGTATTTGTGATACCCTATCACTGCACCTTCTTACGGTATGACCCATTCAGAGATGTGATTTATTTGAAACAGGTATATGCATTTAAATACTTTTTTTGAGAAAAGCGTTTTGTATTTTATTTCTCACATTGGTCATTGAAGGTATTAGAAGCTTAAAAAGGAGACAAAAAGACATTCCATGAATACCTTCTAATTCTTAATAAATGCATAAAATTCAAAATTCTTAGAAAACGATTCGAAAAACTTCACTTACTAGATGAACCCAAAGCTAAAGAAACTATTGATACACTTTTTTTGAGAAAAGCGTTTTGTATTTTATTTCTCACATTGGTCATTGAAGGTATTAGAAGCTTAAAAAGGAGACAAAGAGACATTCCATGAATACCTTCTAATTCTTAATAAATGC
>NW_020439048.1:321007-354896 GCF_000699045.2 Agrilus planipennis | reverse complement strand
TTTGTTCTACAACAACTGCCAAAGTTTTTCCAATCTTCATAAATCTTAAATTGGTTAAGGAAATTAGAAACTGCTTGCTTGTCAGTTTTAAATGAATATTTATTTATAAAAACTGATTAAGTATTCTCTTAACATTGACAAGGGTTTTTTATCTCTAATTCTCCAGTACCATGAAAGTAGACAATGTTCAATACAACCGTGCTCATTATCTAACCAGCCGCGCCGCCTTTGCCTCTATTTACTGGTAGCAGCACTAGTCCGGTTATTTGATTTCCGCACCCCGTATACTCAAGCTAATGAAGTAACGGAATGTTCCCTATTTCAGGCCACATAATGAAAACGTATAGTCACTTTGCTTAAAAAGTTTACATAGATAATCCGTCCTTTACAGTTTAGAGGATTGTTAGAATTTCCATTGTTTTAAGTTTTGTTAGCGGCACATATTTCTTCTTCCCGTTCTCTTCATTTTGGACGAGCTCCAACTATTCCGCTTTTAGTTCACGAGCCACTTAAGAAAACGCGGAATACGGAATCTATTGAGACGTATTTCTGGTGACGGTGCTACTGCAGAAAATTTGAATCGTAACTAGTGGAACGAGAGCCCCGTAGATCAGCGAATATCTCGCGGTGAAACCACCGAATAGACATACTTATAGGTATATTTAAGCACTTCTGACTCAATTTTGCCTCGACGCAAATTCCACCATGTAAATTTAACATACGACAAAAGCCAAGCATGTCCTTTCCTAACTCATCGTTAGTGGTTATATAATAAGCTAAAATGAAAAATGTACTACGTGCATCAAGAGATATAATACAAAACAGGGTATAAAAGCTTTCTTATACGATTGGGGATGATTCAATAAGGACGAAGTTTGATGGCGCCACTTATAAATCCTACATATATCATCCTTGGTCCGCTTTAATATGTAGGACTTAATACACAGTTATTACGAAACCTTCTCAGTTCTTTTTGTTAAGTGTGTTCTTGTTCAATTGCTACGCCTATTGTGCAGTCGATACAATAGACATAGCATCAGGAAATCTAACTTGATAAAATCCCACAGGAGAGGGCGAAACGTTGGTCAGTAAAAAAAATTTAACTCCGTATTTTGGCTTGATTTAACTAAGTACATTATTGATGACATACTCTTTATCTAGGAGGCCCTTATCCAGGAGGAACATTAATTTCTCTATAGAAGTATATGTTACTTGACCGGTTTATACCGATTATTCAAAAGTGATATTTAATCACTTTGTTTCTTCTAAAACTTTAACAGTCAACTTACAGTAGGTATTAGTTAAGTTAATAGATTAGTATTTTTTAATTTAATTTATTGTTTTTTGATAAATGAAATGTAATCATCGCACAAACCTCTTTTGTGATTCGTTATTCATTTTATTAACGTTTTGTGTTTTTGATGAATCTGCAGTTATAATTTTATGAAACGCTGAATACGATATGAACTAACAGCCATATTAGAGGGTATTAAAACATAACGGACAGGGAATTATATTAATGACATTATTAACCGACTTTTAGATAATTTATTCGAAGCGATTCCCCTAGTATATACGGTATTTCAATTTGGTAGCAGTTTTTGCTAAAATATTTCGATTTACAAGTGAATATAGTGTCTATTATTACTAGGTATAATTAGTAATAAATGACATACAAAACTATTTTGTAATTTAATTGCTCATGTATCAAACAAAGTTACGTCGATATGTTAAAATTTAGTCCTTTGAGTACAGCTCTTTTCAACCTAGCTTTTGTCGATCTAGAAAATTCAATGAGGAAAATCCAAATGGGAGGAATAGTTGGGAAAAGAAAATGTATTTATTTGATGTACTGGTAGAAACTGTGCTGATGTATGGAGCTGAAATATGGGGATGATCAAAGCACAAAGTAATCGAATGAGCAATCGCGCGCACACACACACACACTACACACACACTACACACACATCACACGCATCACACACACACCACACACACATCACACACACACATCACACACACACACCACACACGCACATCACACACACCTCCACTTCCTATCCAGAGCTAATCTTCGCATTTCCTTAAACCAGAACATCCCACATCCTTAACTACTTGTGAACAGTAATCTAAACTAGATATTTAACTCGGTAATTAAATATTGTAGATTTCAGGTGGCGAAGAATATTGCAGTAATTAAACAAAGTTTTCACATCTTTACTTATCCTGCAGTATACCTACTCTGCGTATTTTGTAAAAGGTACAACAATTTTTTAATTGTTACGTATTATTTATACCAAAATAGAAGGATATCTAACATAAACATAAGTATTGTGTATATTTTGAATCTTTCGTCATAGTGGCCCCAGTTGTTTACTGTCTGTTGTTGCTTTTCCTGTTATTGCTGTCCCAAATTACCAATTACCCAAGAAATATGTTAGTTGTGAACAAACAATGTCAGAGGATTTATAGGCAAAAGGACCAAATACACCTATTAATTCTGAGACAGCAGAGAACGGCTGGTTATCCTTAAGATATTGCGAAAGGATATTAACGATATATATACTTCTGCCTAACAAATGACAGCTCTTTCTTGGGTTTCAATGCAATCTCATGCATTGTAAATCAGAGTCGTCATTTCGACACGAAGCTACTGTAATATAACACCAGTTTTGTCCTATCTCTCTCTCTCTCTCTTTCTCTCTTTATACCTTTATTCTCTGTCACTAGCAAACATTACGTGATTGTATTGGAAGATTATTTATATTCATGAACGTGTAATGGACCGTCTTCCGATCGATTCTTCTCGAAAGTACAACAATATAAAATGATGATTTTATTCGGAACACCATTGTTTTTCATCATTTCAACAATATGCTTTAGTGTTCGTCGATATTTAGTGTGTGTATCTATATCTACTCGAGTCGAGAATGTGAAAAGGCGACAGGCGAAAACTTGAGTCTGTTTTATCGCGTCATGTTGCAGGGTGCAGATACTTTCAAAGATAATAAAACTATAATAATGTAAAATAAGTATACGGGATGTTTTAGTACTTTCAGTGTAGCTTCCTCTACTAAATAAATATGCCATGAGCAAAAACATATTGTTGTTGTTTTGATTTATAACAATTTTAATATTCAGAGTAAATCGCTATTCATGGAATATAAAGACGTCAATTTGCAAGATACCAAACTCCGTACCGGATTAGGATTACGCGTTTGGCCAGGAATTTATCGACATTATTAAACGTGATCCCGATTTCGATTTTATTTGATCTCATCAGTAGCAGTCTCGATAAATCAGCAACCAAACCAAAGATTCTTCATGTAGGTACATATATGTTATCTAATATCAAATTATGACACTACGTTAAACCCAGATCGCAATTTCGATCTCGCTGAAGCAAAATATAGACCAAGGCAGCAAGTAGAGTTGATCTGTGTCTATGAGATTCAACAAGATCGAAATCGCATCTGGAAGTTTCGGTAGAGTACCAACCAGCATGAACTTCTTCGTTCAATTATGGTAACGTGCCTATCACGTATGGATTCAGTTCAGCAAGCAGAAAAAAAAACTTTTGGGTATTTCATTCCCACCAGCCAGTAATGCTGCCAGTGGGCGGGTAGTCCCTCCGGACTATGCCGGAAGTTAGGACGGAAGGCCTTCTTGAGCCTCCTTTCAGGAATCGTGGGAATGGGTGGGTGGTGGTTCGGGTGAGAAAGTTGAGACGGACGAAATGAAGGCAGAAGAGAATGAAAGATTATCTGTGGAATGTTACTGCCTCAGCATATGTCTAAGTGATCCAAGGAAACCACAGAAAAACTTGGACCGAGGCAGACGGACCCGGAATCGAACCGGCGTCCTCCCGAATGCTAAGCAATGGTCTAAATCTCTAGGCCATGCCGCTCGGTTCAGCAAGCAGATGATATCCATTTATGTAAATGGACATCGCTGAACATATTGAATTCCACTACATGTAGCATTGTACTAAAGATGGCGTTTATAGCGCCGTTTGCAGGATCTCTTCATCATGTGGTTACACCCTTGCTCCTCCAACACTCAAAACGTACATAGAAACGTCTCGTATTGTAATATTCATTTACCTATAAATATATCTCATATTTATTTTCCTCCAGAATTCAGAAAACCGTCAAATTATCGTGAGCCACGTCATATTTGTCTTTGGAGCTGGTAATTGCCTTTTTTTGCTTTCTATCTTCCTGACAAAAGCTTTTTTTGAGCAACCTTTATCGTCAACCATAAAATTTATTGGCCTAGCTTAGCCATAACGAAAGTTTGCCACTCCGTCGCAGAGATTTTTTTTATGTCCCTAGAGTCCTTTGAAGGATTCCTCTCGGGAATTACCGGGGTAACCCGGAAAGCTGCCACAAGCGGCGTGTTTCAGAAAAGTTTATTCGCATGATTCGATCACTATCAAAGCAAAATTATTTATTTTTCCAAAACGGCTCCTTGTACCCTATCTTACCCGCTGGGAAACTGGGACCACACTTTCGAGACAGGACTTGATTTATGAAACTGGCGTATTGATTTCGCCCCTAATTGACTTTGTTTTTCCGTGACAAATAAAGTATATTGCGCGTTCTGCTGAACTTTGGGAAACGGCAAATGAATTTCGAATTTACAGTTTCAAAAAAAAACCTATTAAGTATTAGGCACAACTGATATTTCTAGAATAGATTCAGTTCAACTTATTTAGAGTTATGTGGTAGGTAGGTACAATTCTCACTAAAATGTGCTTTAAGGACTAATAGGAAAGTTTGTAAGATTGAAAATCCATTGCAGGATTTGGTTTAGAAGAAATATAGAGCTTTCGACATTTCGAAATTCTAAAGAGTCATTATTAATATACAACTTCTTCCTGAAACAATGACGTAATAGCGCTTCTGTTAGAGCCTACGTAAAACAAAATCGAGTTTGTCCGTCATGCTTTCGTAAATTTGCTTTCCATTTTATTTAATTTTCCCGTTTACAAAGAACTCTTTGAATGCTTTTGTACTAAAAGCGCGAAAAGCGGGGCGACGACGAACCAACACTAAGGTAATAGATATGTAATTAAACCTCTAGCAAAAATACTCCTCCTGAAAACCTTATACAATTCCGTGCCTTTTTGAAACACGATTTATTTATAGAACTATTACGTTGGCACGAATGAAAATTCAATTTTCGAATCCCAAGGGTAAAACATAAACTACATTTTATAGGTACATCGAGACACTTCATTTGCAAAGTTATTAACTTTATAAACGTTTAAAAGGTTTTCAGCGTTAATAACATTTGTTTTAATCTGCAATATACAAATAATCGGGATAGAAATCAACTAAACTTAGGAATTTGACAGTGCTTTATTTATTACAGGCTTCTGATTGAAAATTGCAATAGACAACTAGAAGCAAATAAAATCTTCTTGTACGATTTTATTATCAATAATTGCTTTTTTATAAAAATTGGTCTATATCGACTTATTACATTAGATATTTATAATCGACTGACTATGCAACTGTCTACCAGTTACATACGAGGGCGGTTCAATAAGTACCCGTGTTAGAAATGACACCTTTTTTTTTAAATTTGTTTTTTTATTTTTCAACATAGTTCCCTTTTAGAAAGATACACTTCTCCCAACGACCCTGCCATTTTTTTACCCATCCAAAAAATAAGATTTGTCGAACTCTCCAAAATCCCCCCTGTCTCGGCGATGACTTCCTCGTTTGAGATAAATTTATTTCTCGCTAGTCATTTCTTCATGGTAGGGAACAAGATGAAGTCGCAGGGAGTAAAATGTGGCGGCAACAACTCCTGATGAATGTGCCGGTGCGTTATCGTGTTGAAAACGCACCTTCTTTTTCGTCAAATGCGTCAGGGTCTCCTTCAATTTTTTGTCGAAGCGGTCCAATAACTCACTGTAGTATTGTCCAGTGATCGTTCTTCCCTTTCCCAAAAAAATCCGTAAAATGATTTCCTGGGTAACAACGTTTGCCAGGCTTCCTGGTCGCTCCTATCAAAAACGGATCTTTGCCCACGTTTAAATTCGTCGAAGCAATATCAAACTGTGGTCGTAGATGGCGAAATGTCTCCATAAACAGTATTCAACTTTGTTTTCATCTCCTCGCATTTTTTCCCATCCAAAAACAAAAAGCGAGTTATCCAACGATAGTGCTCTTTTTCCATCTTAGCCAAAATAACGAAACACGTCTCAGTCGAATGGCTGCCAAATCCAAACTAACCTATCAATCAGTCTGAAATTCGTTTTGGCGTGGTTTGATAGATGGCAGCACACGATGACAACACCAATTTCCCTCAGGAACGTCCTCTGTCTTCAAACACGGGTACTTATTGAACCGCCCTCGTACATATTTATACTATTAAGGAATGTTCTCGAGTTTTTCTGAAAAACTATCAAAATACTTCTCGATCCTTATTTTCTGTAATGGACTTTCTTAATGAAAATCACAATATTAGTTGTTGATATCAAATTAATCGCTGCACTTAAAGTTTCAGATAAATACAGAGCTTCTTCAGGGCATGATGGATTATTCCCCATATTATTTTATATTCTTTTAAATTCTAATATTTCTCTGTAGTTCTCACTATTCGTTAAGTGGGTAGTTAATTTTGAAACAGATTTTATACTCTGTAATGTTCCGTTCGTTGTATTAATTTCAGGCTTGTGAAAAGTGATTGCACCATTCGAGGTAATTGTTATCACGAAGCTTTTATTTCGGCACAGAAAGAAGACATACAACTTAGGAAAAATGGGTAAGGAAATGAAGGAAACACGACCAGTGTATCTCCTTCGTTTGATTATTGTTCGTTCGGTTTCGCACGTCGAAAGCTCATCAATTAAGGACGGAAAAGAAAAAGGACAGCTAATCAATAACAAGACGATTAAATGACAACTCAAAATGTACCTACACCTAACCAAATGCGGGAATGATAGCAAAATATTATACGAAGAGAGAGAGATAGCGAGAATAAAAGATTGGATTCGACGAGTCGTCACCTTTATTGCGCCATTTCGTATTAAGACCTAATGAAAATGTTGTGGGTGCAGGGCGTACTTTATCGATTGACAGTTTCTTTTCAATTTCCCTACAAAACCGTCACTGAACGATGTAATAAAAGCCGTTGAAAAATGTAATTAAAAAGAGGACGTTTGTCTACTTCGAAATTACCCATCAGCGAGAATCGAATTGAAAATTTTAATGATGCAATCGGTACGGTACATATCCTCGAGGTGATGGTACTTTTCCGCCTGGTATCTTTATCAGGTAGTAATTTTAATGACACTATTCCGTCCCATCGGCGTCGATGTGCAATTTACGACACCGTCTCTGAATGCGGCGTTACAAAATGACCAACTTTAATAGTGTTACCAACTTTTTTTTATGCTTTCGTTTATAATATGCGAAATAATTTTTTAATTTCATACAATTTCGACATCTTTCCGAAGTGAGTTAATTTAATATGAAATATTATTCTGAAAATTCATTTTTGAATTTTATACCCACTACACGCTACCTCAAATTAATGAGGGAAAAATTGTTGCTGTTGTCATACCCCCGCCGGGAATCGAACCCGGGACCTTTGGCTTTACGCACCAATGTTCTGACCACTAAACTACGAGAGGTGACAACAACAACCACGACCAACCGACCTACAAGGTTAACGATCCGTCGAACTAATGTAACTATATACTGAATATACTATGATTAAACATACATATAATTTAGATATCTTTTAGAAGTGAGTTAGTTTAATATGAAATATTATTCTGAAAATTCATTTCTGAATTTTTTACCCACTACACGCTACCTCAAATTAATGAGGGAAAAATTGTTGCTGTTGTCACACCCCCGCCGGGAATCGAACCCGGGACCTTTGGCTTTACGCACCAATGTTCTGACCACTAAACTACGAGAGGTGACAACAACAACCACGACCAACCGACCTACAAGGTTAACGATCCGTCGAACTAATGTAACTATATACTGAATATACTATGATTAAACATACATATAATTTAGATATCTTTTAGAAGTGAGTTAGTTTAATATGAAATATTATTCTGAAAATTCATTTCTGAATTTTTTACCCACTACACGCTACCTCAAATTAATGAGGGAAAAATTGTTGCTGTTGTCACACCCCCGCCGGGAATCGAACCCGGGACCTTTGGCTTTACGCACCAATGTTCTGACCACTAAACTACGAGAGGTGACAACAACAACCACGACCAACCGACCTACAAGGTTAACGATCCGTCGAACTAATGTAACTATATACTGAATATACTATGATTAAACATACATATAATTTAGATATCTTTTAGAAGTGAGTTAGTTTAATATGAAATATTATTCTATTCTATTCTATTATTATTAGTGGTCAGAACATGGTCCCGGGTTCGACTCCCGGCGGGGGTGTGACAACAGCAACAATTTTTCCCTCATTAATTTGAGGTAGAGTGTAGTGGGTATACAATTCAAAAATGAATTTTCAGAATAATATTTCAAATTTTTTAATTTCTATTATACTTACCAGCAACTACCATTTTGGCAGATCTAATCTCGGTATGAAACAAAGGAGCATCAGCGGACACTTCACACTTAAATATTCCGGATAGTTGTCGACCTACGGTGAGCAGTGTCACGTTTCGCGCATTTGACCCTGATACCTGTAACATAAATAACATTACTGTTATTAAGCACAAAATAGAAAAAATGGAAAATTTAAGAAAAAAAATCGAGGCGAACACGAAGTAATTACTTCTAGGAATTTAAAACTCGAAAGAAAAATTCAACTTATGACATAATAAGTAAAACTATCAAGTTAAAATTGAGGGATTATCTCAATTGTATACGACAAGCGTTAGGTCGAAAAATTATATTCTACTCTATTTCATCATCACAGGGTCGTCAGTCCAAAGACTAGTTAGATACGCACCACCACTCTTTCCTATCCTGAGCTAAACTTCGCATTTCCTTAAAACTAGAACAGCCCACATCCTTAACTATTTGCGAAAAATAATCTAATCTAGGTCTACCTCTACCCCTCCTAACTCCTGTTTCTCTCTCTAATATGTCTCTGACTAGACCTTCATGCCTGAGAAGGTGTCTTACCAACCTATCTCGCCTATTTTTTATTAATTTCCATAGAGTCCTCTGTTATCCTATTCTTTCCAATACCTCTTCATTTCTAACCTTTTCTACCCACGTTATCCTCATCATCTGCCTATAACACCACATTTCGAAAGCTTCTAACCTTTTCTTTTCCGCCGCGCCCACTGTCCATGTTTCACACCCGTACAACGCCGCGCTCCAAACATACACCTTTAACAACCTTTCTCGAATTTCTAAATTTACCATTCCGAACAGAAGTGACTTCTTTTTATTAAAGGCGACACGACCCTGCGCTATCCTCTGCTTTATATCCCTACTACTCTATTTATCTATTTTTTATTTTTATATCAGCTGTAACCCCTTGGATGCATGTCATTTATTTATACGGTTGTTGTTTGCCGCAGTAGCCTTACGTCTGCCGCCCGCATATTATCTAAGACCGGCCGATATCGATCGCTGCCTTCGGCATTCGCCCGCAACAGTAGGCTTAAAGAAATCTCCTGCGTTCTGTATCGATATAAATCCAAAGAGAATGCGAGTGTAGCTGTTTATATCAAGTTACAGTTTAAATGATATCCAATGTTATTGATTTAATAAATTTAACAGAAGAACATGCGCTTATAATATATTGGTACCTTTCATTTTCAAACACGATAACGCTTCGTTAGATCGATTGATAAATTTCCCCTAAGGCCTCGTCCATTGGAACGATTGACCCCCGCATTGAATATGCACATAACATCGCGTCCTAACACACACACACATGTAACGTACAATTTACACACATGCATACGTATTTACGTGCACTCTATAGTATTTATTTACGTACGTATGCATGTGTAGCGATAGTTGGAGTAGAGTCCGAACGTTTACGTTGAAACATATCCTCGAGTTGCAAGGAGCATTCGTTATGGAAATCACGACGGCGTGAACACGCAGGCATTAATGAAACAAAAGGGTCATTAATGTAGAAAATACGTGCGAATTTACTGGCACATAATGTACATGTCGCGTACAATTATTTCAATTCTGGCTGACAATGACGTAGAATAGATATAATGTCGTTACCATCAACGACTGACTGTAAATACGATATATAGGACACGTTAATTATTCTGTACCAATGCAAAACCTAATCCGCATATTATACAATACAAAGCGAAGAACTTGATAATGATTAATTGACATTTACTAAAGGATTAGGCGTCAAGATAAACGCTATTAAATCGTCAAAAGAAACTCTTCTAATCAAGTGCAGGTATTTGAAAATTGATTAATCGGTAATCCAAACTCGCAAATGAAACCTAACTTTGGGTCCTCCGATACTCTTGAAAATTCCTAAAATTGGAACAGGTTTAAAAAGTTGTATTTGATTATTGCTAATTTCATTTTGTCGCTTATTTATTATTTTTTAGTTCATTTATTTGCTTGTTGAGGACTGCAGCGTTGTAAAAGCAAAAACAACTGATCCAGTAGCAGTAAATGCCAAATTGCCATTTTATACAACTTTGCTTTGTTTCAATTTTTAATTGTTTGGGTAATTGCAAATAAAACTATTTATTATTGAAAACAATGCTTTTTCTGCAAATACACAAATACAAATATAAAAGCTCATTGTACAAGTGGACAGTACTTCACAGAATTTAATAATAAAATATTACGGCTGTTTCACAAAACAATAATTATTCTATAGCAAGAGTCTAAACTTTACAGTAATATCGTTATCCTTTGATTTTTAAAGAAAATTTCTGGTAAAATAAGATTAAATTTTTTTGAAAACCGATAAGTAATTGAGAGATATAACTTTCTCTGCGTCTACAATTATTTTCGTTCAAAGCCAATCGCAGAATTTTCTGATTAAATTCCCTTTTGGCTGGATTATGAGAATGAAGCAATCGAATTAACATATTCAATTGGACCGTGCTTAAATTGCTAACTAGGAATCAATCCACTGTCGATAAGACGTTTGAACAGTGCCGGCTCGTGAACGTTTAGATATACGAGTAAGTATTTAATTGTAACTGTTTTTCAAGATTTATTTGTTTGTTTTAATAAAAACATTAAAAGAATCTTCACTGTCTTACTACTGGAATACTGGAAGAAGGTGAGGGGGGTGTTCAACTTTCTTATTTTTTCTAATAAAGATGGGAAGGAGATCAGGATAACCTTTCCGCTGAAGAGGATCTGAATTGATAGGTCCTATAACGGCCTGAGGTAGAGGGGTTTTAGTCGGTAGTTCCGAGGACACCTTCCTCGGCTATACGACACTACCCAGTCATTCGGGCGGCAGGGTGTCTTTTAAAGATTCCCTTCCACGAAAACAAAAAAAGAACGGGGTAACCCACAATCAGCAAAATTCTGCTTACGTAATAGGTAGATATTTACCTTACGTGGATGAAATTTTTACTTTAGCCCTTAGATAATAATTCAATAGAAAACGAAATATTTTTTTCTTGTAGGAATAGGTTTGGGCATGCACCTTTTGGGTGGTACGTATCATCCGCCACTGCGTTTCAGGCTAATTCTTCAACAACTTTCGGTCTTCTGCAGCTATTCTATTACCATCTTTGATCTCCTATTCTCATTCATCAGCATCTTTAATTATGTTTTATTTGGTTTTTTGAAGGCAGTAAAATTCCCTCGAAAAGAGATTAATGAATTCAGGATTTTTCGAAATGTTCCATCAGCTTTGTTATCCGCTTAAATTTCGACGTTCCATTAATATTCAATTTAAGAATGACGCGCCCGGTACCCCGCAATAACTCATAGTACTAATACTTCTCACTTCTTGTCCGTCTTCTTCTTCCTTTCATACAGCCTACAGATAATTACTTAAGCAAAAACGAATAGACGAAAACTCGATGAAAGCGGCTGGCTTGGTTGGATGACGTCCTTGTCTAATTATTAAGGCTCAAATCCGTATTAATTAGAGTAGGCGGTTGGTTGTTATTGTTGTTGTTGTTGTTGTACTCATATTATCCCATCAACACTTCTTCACGATGCTGTGCATATTCGGGAAGCGAAGAAATCTCCTCGTATCCCTGGCGCTCTAACTATTTACAAGACCGCGAAATTCGGTATCGTCGCTCCATAATACGAAGGGAAACTTGTTGAAAGTTAGCGAACCGACAGAGGTCCACAAACAAAAGGTTGTCAGTCTAACAACTTACTTTGAAAGCAGAAGAATGTCAAGTAAATTTCGAATTTATCCAAGGGAATCTTCAACAGTTTAGGGGACTTGAATCAGAACAATTTTAGGAACTTCGTAAGTGTTTCCTGTAAAACTTTGGCGGAACGTTGTTGTCGAAATAATAATATTACTAATAGTGACACAGACGAATCCAAACATTCAACAACCAGATTTTAAACTCTCTCGGCTGGTTATAGGCAAGTTCATAATTATTAACACAAGAATTAAAACCATAAGAGAAAAAGAAATTACCTTTTTTGTGGTTTCCCATTACCTACCACAAAAATTGAGTTAGAGGGAATTATACAGATCTGGTTTGTACAACATTAAATTTTCTGTACATATCAAACTTTTACGGGCATAGGTAGGTATGTATGTATGTATAATAAATTTAACGGTTGGAGCATGAGAGTCGTTCAATGTTTAATTGTCAAAAGCTGGCTTTTCCGCAAAATAAGCTCTACATAATAAAACGTCAGTGAATATGTGAATCGATGTGCATAATAAGCAAAATTAACGCACCATGTCAAGTTGCTTTTCAGAATTGGATAACCTTTCTACTCAAAAGTTTCAATCTTTTGTATGGAAACGGTGAAAATTCAAATTAAAAAATAACAAAAAAGAAAACAACACGTGCAACTCAGTACATGTGAACGAAGTGAAACTTGTTTGGCGATCTCTATACCTTTATAACGAATAACTAATGATTGGTGAATGAGTACGAGAATTATTATAACATATTTTATCTTTAGTCTGTAGTGACTGTAATACCGATATGCGCATGCGCGCCTTTCTATTCTCATAGCCTTTTCCGCGAGACGAATCGTTGCAAAAACGTGTCGTTTCATGACCTTGAGATTTTACTCTCATCGACCTCGAAGAAGTTTCACATCAAAAAGACTGCTGTTAAGTTTAATTTTCTAATTCAATAATAGTAGATAGATGTTTTCTAATTTTGGAAATTTTTTTATTACTTTCTTGTAATGCTATTAGATATTTTAATCATTCCTTTTAACCAACTTCCAAAAACAAGCTGTCTTATCATGTTAAATACTTACTTTAATATTATAAACAATAACAAAAAAAATCTAAAGGGTTTTGAGATAAGATAGTATCGAACATTAGGCAACATTATTAATTATAGCGTAAAACAAAAAACGTAAGTTTCTTTGAGCAGCGTTTGAAGGCTTTATGGCATTTGTTATTGAAATTTAATTACCTAATACGCTTTTATGATACCAATCGATGTAGATGCTTAACCACAACAATTGTGTCTGTTAAACTGTGCTAAAAAAGAGCTAATTTTCTTGCATAAATAGCTCAACCCTCCGACCATTAGATTGCTTTCATCCCGCACAGATTTGGCCATTAATTACGATGTAATAGCAAATTAATTTTCGGCACGAAACGCAAATTCTTTTCATGGTGCGCGACCCATGAAAGAGCCTTTTGAAAAGATTAACCTCAGGAGAAAGATTTTACAGAGAAGCAACGGAACATAACGTAAAACTTGTCCTAATTTTTTAATTTTTACGAATTATTGTAAAGCTTTTACCAGTTACTGAAAAGGTTTCATTCGGTACTCACTGATTAATAGAATAAATAAAATTGTTAATAATTTACTGCATTAAGTACTTAATATATTACCCAATCCTTTTCAATTAGTTACTATTTTAGGAGCAGTAGAGATGTAAAACAGAGAATAGCGCAGGGTCGAGTCCCATTTAGCAAAAAGAAGTTACTTAGAAATTGTAAAAAAATTGATAAAGGTGTATGTCTGGAGCACGGTGCTGTACGGGTGCGAAACGTGAACGGTGGGCGCGAGGGAAAAGAAACTGTTAGAAGTGTCCGAAATATGAGGATATCGTAGATAGAGAAGATTAGAAATGAAGAGGTATTAAAAAGAGTAGGAAAATAGAGAGCGCTATGGAAGGTTGGTTCTCAGGCTTGATGGGTTAGTTAGTGACATATTAGAAGCAAAAACAGGAGCTAAGAGGAGTACACGTAGACTTAGATTAGATGACTATTCACAAACAGTTAAAGATCCTTAGACAAAAATTTTCAGTTTCTCTCCAGTCTCTTAGAGTCTTTCAGCGTCTCTGAGAGCGTCTCTCACAGTCTTTCACAGTTTCTCAGTTATTGCCTAGGTGTTCTTATGAATCTCTCACAGTCTCTGTATGAGAGACTGTGTGACAGAGAGACTGAATGAATAAAAATGAAAAATTGAGAGACTCGAGTCTCTCGTAGAAAGACTGGGATCTCTGAAATATGTTGAACTTAGAAAATTTTAACCATGTCTATCGAGACACCACTTATTGAGAGATTCGCGTCTCGTATTCAGAGATTCGAGTCTCTCGTTCAGAGACTGGATACGAAATGAGGATCTCTCTATGAGCGACTCGAATCTCTCGTTCAGAGACGCTAAACAATTTTTTTGACAGTCTCTCTCAGCGACACCAGAGAGACTCGGTGAGAGACGGAGACTCGAGTCTCGCTTTCAGAGACTCTGAGAGGCTGAACATATTTTTTTGGGAATGTGTAAGAAGGTGTTCCAGTTTTAGGGAAATACGTATATAAATTCAGGATAGGAAGGAGTGAAAATGCTTGTCCCATCAGTTTTAGGCCTAACAACCTTGTGATGATGATGATTTTAAAAACTTCCATAAACACTGTTAAATATAGATTGACTATATATATATATGTATTAATGTGCATACAAGTAGTAGGTATGCAATGATGTTGATATGTTTGTCAGTGCATAATGCTATTATAGAGTCGTAATTAGGATTATATCGATAATAATCTAACTACCAACTGATATTGGTAAATTGCATTTAAGGACTTCTCACAAATTGTTGCACTATTAGTGGTAATTTATGGTAGAATTCGAATTAACACTGGAATCCATAAGGGCTTGCGCTCATTATTAACACGATAAGTGGATCTAAATTGGAACATAATTGTTGCAACATATTTATTAAATACTGATAATTACTTTTTCCAATATATACCTTTGAAAATTTGTTAGCTATTAAAATATTTGTATCTAATATGTAAATTTTATATTATATATTTTCTATTAAACTGAATAGTTCATTAAATGTTCTCGGCCTCATGACAATTCAAACTTTAGCGTTGAGTTTTATTTCGGGACGATTTTATTCACTGACAATTGGTAAAAATCCACTGATTCTTCTTCAGGGAGTTTTTAGCGAACCTAACTCTGTAGTAGTAACTGATTCAGTTTTCATGATTATCGACTTAAAATGTTCAGTACTTTTTGCTGTACACTAATGAGACTTATTCAGCGTATAGAAAAGGTTTGAAGCAGAGTTAGGTACACGTACATTTCACAAGATATTTATATAGGAAGCTAGATAGGCAGACAGACACTTGGCAATTTATTCAATTTGAACTTTTATGTAAGACTTACGTCGACATGCATCCCACGTAGGGGAAATACCCTTGTAGGTGGTTCTTCTTTTGGCACATATCTATAGAATTCTGAGTCGCCATAATACCACTTGACTGAATACAGCGGGGCACCCTCCAGGTCGTAGTCGCATTCAAGTGTTACGGAATGACCCGCTCGCACGGCAATTGGCACGCTCAAGTTGACACTTTTCAAACTCTTACAGCTCCATATGTCTGGAACAAGTGCAACGGAAAAATTTAGTTCTGGAAATTGGTTTTCGAAATTATAGAAAAATTGTATTATAAGTACGAAATATTTCCTACATACATATATTGGTAATTATGTAGGGTTGGTTTCGATAATACTTATGACACCTTAGGTGCACCTTTCGTCGTTTTTGCTGCTGTCATCTCCCGTAATTTATTGGTGTGTAAAACCAGGGGCCCGGGTTCGATATTGTAAATAAGTAAGTGGGTACCTAAATAGGTTTCAAATTCTAGGGGAAATCGGCGAATACAAATTATAAGATTTTAGCATGATTATTCAAAAGAAAGAAACAACTGTGAATTTTCCTATTCAATATAATTTCGTTTGATTTATTTGAGTTGGAGAACTCACTGAACATTCGATAAGAAATCGGTCGCGTTGTATATGTTATAGGACAGTCGAAAGTGAGTTATTGACTAGAAAATGAGATAAACAGTAGTGTGAACTAATACCTTAAACGATCGATGTCCATTTCTGTACGTTATTACTAGACAATTTTACTAACACTGATCAAGAATCAATACCAATATAATTACTTGGCGCTTTGAAGGGTTGTCCAAATGGAAATTACTTTCCGATAGCAACGTTTTCCTTGCATCTACCATTTAGATGAACAGAGAAGGTTAATGATTCATTTGTGTATCCATACTGTTAAAAGCAGATCACGTCGTGCCTCATATTCATTCAAAATCAAATGTTAAAGGCAATTTTGGACTATTTGACTGGACCAAAAGCAAAGAGTGTGCGGCCTATAGTGTGAAGCAAGAATATTGATGTTCTTTTACGTTGAGTACGTTAATAATAATTTGCGTATCGGGGGACGCTTCAGATCTTTTGGAATTTACCCATTCCATATTCAGGTCTTGGTTACATCGGTTTCACTCCTTTTGTTCTTAATGATAAGTATCGGATTTTGCATAACATTGAAATTAGGCCTTTCGTCACATAACACAATGGACACGATGATATGATTAATGCAGTCCATTTTAGGTAATAACATTTGATATTCATTGTTATTTCAAATGGGCTGTTTAAAGTGAACGTATGTTTTGGATATTGTTTAATAAGAACGTTTATTAAGGTTGAAATACTTTAGTAGCGGTAAATATCAACTAGATGGCGATACATGTCTGTACCTGGGTACGACATAGTTCATTGAAACAGTTCCTTATGTTGGATAAGTAAACTGGCAAATATTACTTCTGATATATATACCTAAACAATATCGTATTCGTTAGCAGCAGCAACTGGACATGGGATAAAATGAATGTACTTATACTTCATTTACTTTCTCTAGCGATGTGCCCCTTCCAATGTCTCGGATGCGCGCTGGCAAAATCGTAGGTAGGGAGAAAAAAGCTCATTATACTCTCGACTCTTGTTCATTAAACATATATTTTTTCATACAGTACCTGCCAAAAGTTTTGTTCAATCATGAATAGTAGTACGAGTCGAAAACAAGTGTTAAAGCCTTTAATATGTCTTCAAATATAAATAAACATCTCATTGATATTATTAGTAGTAAATGGTACCAATAACAGCACATTTGAGCAATGCAATTTTAGTGGATAAAATGGTCAATTTTTCCGTGCAGTACAGTACGGATTATACGCTCCTCACCGGTTAAGAGTTTGGCCAAGAGTTGTCTCCTTCCTTTTCTGGCCTAGTGCAGTTCTTTTCTACTTTGCGCCGGTCAAACTGAAGGTCACATCGCTACAGAAAGTAAACGAAGTATGCCATAAACCAAAAAAGAAACTATAGAAGACGTAACAGTAGGCGCTGACTACTGAATCTACCGATACATATATGAAACACCAGGGAATCCCAAATTAAATCTTATCTAGCCACCCACTGTATTTCCTTAGCTATCCGCAATGCTCCTCTTAAATTGTATACGACTTTTTGCGCTTTACCTTCTTAATTGGGTTAGATACTGCTGTTGACAATTATGCCAAATTTCAAGCTTGCCTTGTCCGCATAAGAAGTCCAATTAACACTTAAAGCTTCTTCGAAAATTGACCTATTCTATCGAATTAGTTTGCCCAATCATAATATCATACCGCTTGAAGATTTATTCAATGCAGATTTTCATACCAAATTTTATTTAGCTCTTATGCCTACTGCCTAAAAATTGTACGTGAAAATTTAGAATAGAAGAGTAATAATAGGGAACTCCTATTGCTCTTGCTATTGTTAACAAAATAATAACAATTCATTTGCTATTAGGTAGTTACTATTAGATAAGCACAATAAAGAACACTGTCACAATTCAGTATAACAGAAGTCCTTATTCGATATGAAACCGATTCAATTATACACAACAGATAAATGACTTGTGTATGAATGGTATCTATAAATCTAAACTGAACTGTAGTGGTTATAGATACTATAGGTATAACTACGCAATGTACGTGGGCGTATTTTATTAAACCTGAAATGGTATCTGATTTACAAGCAATAATGCATGAACCTGCGGTGAAACAGAAGGTTTGTAACAGTATGAATGTTCTAATTAATAAAGGGGCATCGTTTTTCTGAGTATATTGTGCTCTCTGAACAAAGTAACGATTTCCACCGACCTTTTTTTAGAGCGTTTTCCGGAAAAGAAAGAAAACCCATTAAATAGAAATTTAATAAGTTCTCTTCTCCTACTGACTTTATGTTCCTTTTCAGGAAATAATTAAATGATTGTGCCAACAAGATTTCTTTAAAAATAAGTTTTAACTGAATTTTGCACTCGAATAACAGTAGAAAAGGTCGATCGAGAGTGGCAATAAATTTTTACTGGTTTAGAGAAGTTGTTAAGTTTTATGGTCACGAAGAACTTCGAAATGGGATTGCGGTGATTTTTGTGGACAGATTTTTGTCGATTTTAATCTATATTACAAAGTCTTTCGAGCTTATAAAGGAATAGCAATTTCAGTGGCTAACGATCGAAGTTGAAACCGTAAACAATCCATTCATGTAATGAGCTAACATTTTGAAGGAAATTAAAAACAAAATAAAACTTTCGAAACGGAAGGTAGAATTTCATTTATTGCTTCAATAGAATACATATTGTGTACCTAGCTAACGTAAGTATACTTTATATTATTTAATTTTATTTTCTACAGAACCGAATAAGATACCTATGAATTTATAGAGAAGTTATTTTATGTATTTTGACAAATACGTGATTGAATTAACACATTCAGCATCGGAGGTAGAAGGACCTCTAAAGAAGTTTGCCAATTCTGCTAGAGAAACATTAGGTAGACCCGAATCAAGGCAGCATCAATTCGCCTACCGACCGCGAAAGCCTTTACCAATTTGTGAGACGTGATTGAATGTTTTGATAGATTATATATTACTTTAAGTTTAGCTTCTCAGTAGTCTAATCTAGGTCTACCTCAATCTATTTAACTCCTGTTTCTGCCTCTAACATGTCTGTGACTAGCCCTTCATTCCTGATAAGGTGTCCTACCAACATATCTCGCCTACTTCTTATATTGACTTCCATAGAGTCCTCTGTTCTCCTACTCTTTCTAATACTTCTTCATTTATAACCTTCTCTATCCACGACATCTTCAGCATTCGCCTATAACACCACATTTCGAACGCTTGTTACCTTTTCTACAGCGCCGCGCTCAAAGCTTTTTATTGAAGGCGACTCGACCCTGCGCTATCCTCTGCTTTAGGTATATCCCTACTACTCCTTCCGTCCTAACTTATCTGACTTCCTAGATACTTAAAATCAGACGCTTTTTCTAAATCTTTCATCTCCTACCTTTATATTCGCTCTTTAACTACTTTTTCTTCCCCTGCATACCAGTATTTTTGTTTTACGTTTATTTATCTTCATATAATACTGTTTTGTCAATACCGCTTTCATTTTATTTAAAGCTATCTCTTAATCCTCCTGCAAATCTAAGCATACTAATCCTTTGTCCCTGCATATCTATCCCTAAAGTTTCACTGTCTTTAGTGATATTGATCGCGTCTTCGATATATAGAATAAAAAGCAGTGGTGGCAGTGTGGAGCCTTCTCTAACTCCCTTCTTAATATTTACTATACTGCGTTGCTGTTCCACCCTTCTAACTGCCTGTTGCTTTTTGTACAAACTAAGTATCACTCTGTAATTCCAAACGCATCGAGGTAAATTTTCCTACTGCAAAACTTGACCCGTTTACCTAATTTAGGACCTTCGACAACGGTATCCATCCTTCCGAATTTGTCTGGTTCAACTAATAGTCTTGATAATGTCATTATTACGTATATAAGTTACTCTACAATAATATCAAATCGTGGATCTGACTCGCTCATGGCCGATTAAAGAAACAATGACCACTTTAGTTAAAAGCTTAATCCTGTCATAGAAAATGTAGTTATTTTAATCCCTTTCCCGATGAAAAGAGATAACGATTTCCTGAAACCCTAAACGAGAGAACTCCGTTGAGGTGGTAGTTTTCGCGTGGTTTTCAGAGGGAATTTTAGTTCGCTCGGTGTGGGTCAAGCGGTTGTTTTGTCAAATTTAATTACAAGGGCGCACTTTGCAAATGGAAATTCTATGTGAAATCGTCGCCGGGCTTATTCCTGCCACATGTGGCGAGAGTGTGGGAGGTAATCTGGGACGGATTTCACGTGAAGGAAACAAGAGAAGATAAAACGGTCACGGAGACACAGGATTGTAGCACGTCTCGGAGGACCGTCGCTTTAACCATAAACTCCCTAGTTCGCTGTTGCCATATTCCGTTGAAACAAAAGCTTCGCTGAGAGATCCGAACGATTAGGGGTTATACGAATTCGTGCTGCATTAAATTTTCCTTACATTGGCGCAAACATTTAATGAACGCAATTTTATGAAGACTATACAATACGGGGACAATAAAATTAACCGAAATAGACGGTAGCGATCCTCTCCCGAAATGTACAATTATTGGACCTCGTCAGCACGCCGTAGACAGTTCCAACAGAATATTGACTAACTGTGTCTGCTGCCTTCAGTCAACGTTTGATGAATTACAACAAACTGCGTAGTGAATGTCATCTGTAGGTAGAAAGTTGCCACATTTAAGTTTTCGACAAAGTCCATTAGGATATCAACTTGTCCAATTGGGGGACCGAGTGGCATGGCCTAGTGGTTTAGACCATTGCCTAGCATTCGGGAGGACGCCGGTTCGATTCCGGATCCGTCTGCCTTGGTCCAAGTTTTTCTGTGGTTTCCTTGGATCACCTAGGCAAATGTTGAGGCAGTAATATTCCACAGATAATCTTTCATTCTCTTCTGTCTTCATTTCGTCCGTCTCATCTTTCTCACCCGAACCACCACCCACCCATTCCCACGATTCCTGAAAGCAGGCTGAAGAGGGCCTTCCGCCCTACTTTCCGGCGTAGTCCGGAGGGACTGCCCGCCCACCAGCAGCATTACTGGCTGGTGGGAATGAAACACCCAAACATTTTTACGTTTTTTCCAATTGGGGTTGTTTGTATAAGGGCAGTAGGAGGTGTTAGTTTCTATTCTGTCGGAACTGTCTACGATGTGCGAACGAGATCCAGTGAAATCGAATCAACGATTGTCAACCGTAAACTTTTTGATAACAATTGATAATGATCAGGTGCGTGACTGGGTCTATTCAAGTCTTGAACTTTGATAAAGTTCATTTGTTTTGTTGTGAGGATCTGACCGTTTCTGTCATTCATCGCGCGAAACAATTCTGAGGGTAGAAACGGTGTGAATGATACATGACTTAAGGTTATCGCTGTTATCGTCAAGTAACAAACATTAATATAGACTAAGTTATGAAATTTCCATTTCATCAGGTTGCGGAAGCGCCCGCCGTGACTGTGTTTCTGTTGATGATTAATATTGGGACCGACACAGGGGCTTTGCCGAAAAGGGATCGCAGTATAATGGCAATTCATTTTCCACCTGTACGTGTATCTATTATTTGATGTAAATGTGATATACGAAGGGTGACACATTTCAAATAGAATATTCACCCGCTTGAATAAAAACAGATGCTGCTTTTTGACAAAGGACGATTACAAACCGTTTAAGTAACTTTACCTATTAAACGAAGAGTTAAAACAAAATGAAAAAGTCACACACATGATGGAACACCTTTTAGATATCATTGTATCATCTATAGAAATCTAGACCGCTAAACTATTTTTTTATAATGCCCTCTCGGATTTGAGCTCTTCATCTAGTTCGATTTTTCTATTTATTCATCATCATCATCATAAGGTCGTCAGTCCTAAGACTGGTTGGACACGCACCTTCACTCTTTCCTATCCTGAGCTAATCTTTGCATTACCTCAAAACTATAACAACCCACATCCTTAACTATTTGCGAACAGTAATTTAATCCAGGTCTACCTCTACCCCACCTCTCCCGTTTCTGCCTCTAATATGTCTCTGACTAGACCTTCATACCTGAGAAGGTGTCCTACCAACCTATCTCGTCCATTTCTTACTGACTTCCATAGAGTCCTCAGTTCTCCTATTCTTCCTAATACCTCTTCATTTCTAATCTTCTCTACCCACGGTATCCTCATCATTCGCCTATAACCACATTTCGAACGCTTCTTACCTTTTACCGTCTATGTTTCGTACCCGTACAGCGCCGAGCACCAAACCTACACCTTCAACAATCTGTTTCGAATTTCTCAATTAACCGTTCGCTAGCAAAGAAATGAGTTCTTTTTATTGGAGGCGACTCGACCCTGCGCTATCCTCTGCTTTATATCTCTACTAATCCTTCCGTCCTGATTTATCTGACTTCCTAATAGATACCTAAAATCAGTCACTTCTTCTAAGTTTTCGTCTCCTGTTTTTAAATTCGCTCTTTCCCTGCATTTTCTTTTCCTGCATACCAGTATTTTTGTTTTACTTTTGATTATTTTCATACAGTACTGTTTTGTCAATACCGCTTCCATTTTATTTAAAGTTATCTCTAATTCCTCCTTGCTAGATACTAATAGTGCTATATCATCCGCAAATCTAAGCGTACTAATCTTTTGCCCCTGTATATCTATCCCTACAGCTGTACTGTTTTTAATGATGTTAATCGCGTCTTCAATGTATAGATTATTAAGAAATATATATAATAAGTGTTAGTATTATATTCTCATAAAAATGAGCGCTGCTACTTATAAATTTAGAACGGAATATACACTCTGCCTACATTTTTATAGCGATCAAATACGAAATTGGAAAAACTTTACTGCAGCAAATCGTACTTAATAATGTGTAAAGTTTATATACTTATAAGCTCGCATAGCACAAGTTTTGTGGACGTCTCGGTCCAGTCCTACGTATAAAAGTCGCTTCTTTATGTGATAACTTCTCTAAATAGTTTAAAAGCATCTGCGGACATAATAAGGATAATATTTCCGGAATGCTGCAGGAATTACGACACCAAGACACACTTACTACGTCTAAGATAAGACCTAAATGCCAAGTTTATATCTCGAGTTTCGTTCTTCTACGGCACTATAAAGACATAGAGAAAGAGAAATGTAAATGAAGTGCCTTTATATTTTGTCTGGCCATTAATCTGGCGCAGAGGTTGCTCTATCTTTCCGCGAATAAGCTTAATTTCACGTGTTGTGCGCTAAGAACTTCCAACAGGCGACGTGTTTTACTAGAAACTTTTGTACTTGGAGTAAATTTTAAGTTAAAAGGAAAAAATCTCAAGTCAGCAACTCATATTGTATTTTTTTTAGTCATTCATAGGCCGAAGCCAACGCTATATTTCGGACGAATTGCCAAAATTGGCATATTCCGCAATAACTTATCTATGAGAATGCACGTATCTTCTTTCTTGTTTCTACTTGAGACTGTGGTCATTGGCTGCGTTTTCAACATGCCTTTGCTAGGGTAGGAAACAAAATGAAAAGAGATAATTGAATAATAATAAGCGGTGCAACAGTTACAGGTTGTTTAGATATGTAAAAGATCAGGGTCGGCTTTATAACTGCCTGGCTGGAATTATATCTTTAAACAAGTCTTTACTTTCCTAAATTCCTGAGAATGTTCAACATTCTTTAATGTCCGATGCTAACAACATGCTCAAATTCTGCCGGCCTGCATCCCTCTGTGTTACACACCAATTGGTGTAATGTTATTCCTTTTTCTTTAACAGTGTCCGCTGCAATTGCTACCTGACATCTCTTTTCTATGCTTACGATATTCCCTATAACGTCTGTCGTGAGTAACAGTAGGCGTTCTGTCAGCAACCGCTTTTGAAAGTTCCAAATTTACCAGTTTCTCCTAAGAGGTGCATGAGCAAGACTTATTCTATCATGAGTGGGACTTATCACCACCATACTTATAAGCAGGTTTGATAAAAGGGAAAACGTCAAACCCTTAGAATATATGCGGAAATAAGTTAAAAATACCAGTTTACTTGTTCTAGCTGCTTATCGAATACAATCACTCGTTATTCGACGTTAGTTATTTTTTCACCATGATGTATTTTGATGAACTCCAAACACAAAAATAGTTGCCACAGAGCAAATTTTAGATCGAGGACGTTACATGAAAGGAAATTGTTAGTTAGAGTGTTAATTACATTTAACGTTTAATTATTTAATCTTTCTTTCTTTGTTTCCAATTTTAATTCCAACATTGTACGTTTAGTTTACCATTTTTTACATCCAATACACATAGTCGGTGAATACACCAAGGAAGTAAAAGATAATTAATTAAATTATGTGACATCGCCTACACCAGCGCAAAATTTCCAATGTTCCAACTTCCACCTGTGCTTAAAACTGGCGATGACGACGTATGAAACTTATGAATATGCAACGATTTTCATTTTGCACAGAATTTTATTTATAAAGGCATCTCAGTACTGCTAGCGCTGAATGTGTCGACGGCAACCACAGCTGTCTGAAAACTGCACACCCCTGTGTTAATTTAATCACCCACATCATACACACATATATGTACATTCAGATTAAAAGCGAAATACATTCACTTATCAGGATGATAGTATGCATATATATAGGCATGAATTTCCAAAAATAGGTAAGAGAATACATCAATTTTGGCTTTAAATTATTTCCACAACAACTTGTAACTGATCTTCCACTTGAGGAATCAAATAGAATGTTCAATGAGGACATGCAATAATTAATTTTAGATTTTACCGGGTACGCTCGCGTAAACACTGTCGACAAAAATCTTTGTAGAAAATTATATATTAAGGTATTAAGCACTTGTAACTTTAGTAATCTGTACGTCAGCAAGAAGCAATTACATGGAGCAGAATGAGTGACAAAGCTGTTGAAGAAGAGACTCATTTTAATCGCTTATTCTAGTACCTATCTCCTACCTATTGCACGCAGCCTAAAGCTCTTTCGTTCTTGCCTAAAACCACTTTCATTTGCATTTTAAATTCAATTTAGTTTCTAAAGGTTCTATGTCCACAGATTGGTTACACGGAGCTGTTATTAGAAGTAGGTATTAAAAATGCCTTGGTCTACTGGCAAACTTAAGAAAAAAAAAGAGAAATTGGGTAATAGTCGTATTTCTCTGGCTTATTATGTAATCCCTTCCCATTTAATCTGGTCCAGGATTTTTCAGAAATTGATATCCAGGGAGAAAAAATATTAACGTTGTAACTTAGTAATACTTACACTGCCACAAGTCTTGTTCTTCTTGTAAGTAACGAGTACGTTTTAAAACTATTTTTATTAATAACTACATCTGTAACCAAATTTAGCTTACGCAAAAGCTCATCAATATTTCCGATTTTAATTCTGATTTTGTATAGGGAGCGGAAGTTAAACTTTTAGTGAAAATTGATCATAAATCCCCTGGTGAACTTTATTATTCAATTATTTATAGCTTTAGTAGATGAAAATTGCTCTTATAAATATCAAAACGGGAGAGAGGAATTTATGCTGTAAAAGTTTGTCGGAATTTTAAAGGAAAAATGTTTTTAAAAGCTAATATTGCTGCTGCGTACTTTTATAACTATATCTATATGAAATACCATGCAAAAGAAAACGAAAAGTTCTGGTGTTTTTCCGAAAAAGAATGTTGTGTTTATTAGCACTTGATTATGCCTTTTTATAACTTTAGTTAGTACAATTATAAATACAGTATGGACTACTGTTGGTAAGTTATTCATATGCCTCTTCGGTTGATGGCAATTGTATTTAGGCACCACCTCTACATGTAACAAATACATCAATACTATAATAGTATTAGCTGCTATTCCTAGATCGGTGGCATCTAATTCCTATTACGATTTTATGTCTTAAATAAGAATTTACTGCAAACTGTGGTTAAGTTAGGGAAAACCTACTTCTCAAGTTGATTTATCTGGCACTAAACGATTTTTAGTTCACCTTAAGGCGCAAATAGCACATGAAACAGGCGCATACGGAAGCTCTAGTACGTGTTAAAAGAAGCTAAAACAGGTTACGACTGCAGATAAAGCCACTAAAATGTGGAAAGGGTAATTACTAACACTGACAAGATGGAAACGTTATTATTTCGCTAATTAAGCTTTTAAGAGTGAAACACAGAAACGTTTGCAGCAAAGTAATAGTTACATAGGTACTTCTGTAACTACTTCCTGTAAATTTCTTCAATAAGTTTGAATAATGATATCTCAGATATATTCTCTCTAAAAATTTTCTGTACAGAGATACAGTTATAGATAAATAAGAATAGAAACTGTTGTAAAACTAATGATTACTTAACTTAATTTTTAGTCATAATTACATACCGCATTTGGATTTATTTACGGAAAATTTGAAGATAAGAGAGACCAATTAAAGGATTTACTTTCTATTGCATGTTACTTACTTTAAGATATTAATAGTAAAGATACCAAATCTTAAGCGGTATTTATTTGAAGCCTAATAAGTATTTTCTTATAAGCACTCTTCTCTTATGTATATCACACGTTAGAAAAAAATAGCAATTTGTTAACAACGACTGGAGGCATTTGAGGCCTAATGCCGCACAAGATCAGAAAACGATATCAAGAGGAAACTGAATTGACCATGAGCGCATTAGTCGAACGGATTCAAAAGAAAAATGGCATCTATTTCGTTGCTTCTATGCCTTCTGATTTGTATACGTCACATTGGATTTAGACCTTCCTTCTCTACAACGATTTCTTATAGCATTTTAAGTTAAATAGTCGATTTTACTTTACGTTATACATGTAGCAGTGTCTAATAGACGAAGATTTTTCATTACTGATTATAGCAATACGAAAGTGTAAAAAATATCTTTAACTTAAAAAAAGTAGCTTAAAAAGGCCTTAAGATTTTAAACAAATAAGCAACTTTTAATCCTCTTATGACTCTGATTTCAACCGAATTCGTTTAGTAACTGATATCTATCAGGAAGAACAATTAAAGTGGGATTTAGGGCTTGTATCAACATGGCTTATACTAATTTGTTGCAATTAATTAACACCGTTTAACAAATCGATAGGCTTTATGTAACATGTAGACATGAACACTAGATATACGCATAAAGTATTTGTTCTCGAGTTTTTTTTATTATGTACAGGGTGCTCCACAATTTCTTGGCCAAGTTATAGCGCAGGAAGTGATAGAGAGATGAAACAAAAATCATTTCAATATTGTCTTGTTTTTATCGACTATCTTTTATCTGCAACATGTCATGTTACATACCGTTGAATTCCGCATTACATGGTGGTTTCCTTTCTATAATATTGTAGCGAAAACGAGCGTGTTTGTGTGCGATCGGGCATATGTGTGTGTGGGCGGCTTATCTATTCGCCGGCTAGCCGCGGGCGCCTTTCTTCATGTGCGCCGTATCTGTAAACGTGTGTGTCGTACCTGCGTTCCGGGAAAGCAATTGAACAGTTCAAAGAAAACGAAACGTTTCCGGACGGCTCGAGAATGTTCCCGAAAGGAGGCAAGGGAGTATAAAAAGGAAGAGACGATTGCCGAAGTAGAGTAGAAATAAATTGACCGTTGCAGAAGTGAATCAAGAAATAAATTGACGGTGATAGAAGTGAAATAAATAGAACCTTTACTTTACCTAAGTAAATAAATAGAATAATTAGTGTAAATAAATAGTTTTCTTCTTAAAAGTTAATTTGTTAAACCCACGAACATTACAATATAGAAAGTTAACGTTGGGGGACACCCTGTACATACGTATATAGGTGTGTTCATAAACGGATTACAATTGAACAGTAACTTCAATGCGAACTTTATTCGAATTTTTGTTTTATATCTCAACCTCAGAAAAACAGAAAATCGCATAAAAGGAAAGCAATAACAACGAGAAACAAAACAGAAATAACAAAAGAAAAGTTAAAGCAATACATTTTGGATGTAATTCTTCAATATAATTGCCGCATTTGTTGGGACACGACAATCCTGTCGACAGAACTTGAACGTGTAGCGCGAGCTGTTCTTTCCGATACTTTTCCTTTATCTGGAAATTATTAAATTATCTGAGAATTGTCGTCCGGGATAAGCTTTTGTGTTGTTCCAGTTTAGTAAATGGTTTTTATATTTCGACTCGTGTGTGTGTCATCAAATGCATGTAGTGCTACAACCGAAGCGGTCGTTCCCGTTACGTAAGGCATTTCAGCACCTAATGGAAATTGTTGGGAAAAGCGGATATAGAATGAGAAAAAAAAGCGACAAACTCTAAACTTAATAGCGGGGAACGTTAAAGCAGATAAAACATTTGCTAACGACGAGTTGATGTAATTTAACCTTTTAAGAATGTCCTGTGTGCCGCTTTGTATGTGCAGGAGTTTTTTAACGTTTACTTCTGTACATGTTAACAGCGGAAAATAAGATTCATCCAAAAGGAAACCACTACACTTGTGCACGACATGAAACCAGCCACAGAGAGACACTGATAGAATAAATGGGCTATTTCAAATAAAGGTAAATAACTCATTGGTTTAATCGTAACTCACATTAAACGATAGCAAATCGATTGGAGAACAATCCTCTCTTTGATGTGTAGGTAATTAACGACAAATTGAATGTAAGCAACAGAATTTAGATAATATGTCATCATCATAAGGTCGTCAGTCTCAAGACTGGTTGGACACGTACCCCCACTCTTTCCTATCCTGAGCTAATCTTCGCATTTCCCTAAAACTAGAACATACACCTTTAACAACCTTTTTCTAATTTCTAAATTAACCGTTCGCGAACATAGAAGTGACTTCTTTTCATTAAAGGCGACACGACCCTGCGCTATCCTCTGCTTTATATCCCTACTACTCCTTCCATCCTCACTTATCTGGCTTCTATGTGATATAATCATATTTTGGGACATCTACTCAGTTATGAACGGGTAGTTAGAAGCATATATTCAATGGGTAGATTCAGTTACTCGGTCCAATTGTCCAACTCTTTTAAGTCATTGAACGAAGGTGTACCAGTGAGTTATTGTCTTTGGTCTTCAATCTTCGAGTTTATCTTTGATAAAGGAGAAAGAAATGATAATTGCTTTTTAACTGTCTTCGACATGTAAATTAATAGCAATTGAACCAATATCTCGTAATGTTGCCGTTATTTATTCCATATAACGGGAAGGCAAGTATCCGAGATATTTAGCTGGTTTGTAGGTAATAACAACCATGTGAATAGTCGGCTGGTAGTGAGGTTCCTGTGAATGACGCTGACAAATTATGACATTGGGCATTACATACATCTACGTATCGTATACATTTACGTAACGAGAAAGAACATTCTCTGAGACAAATAGTGGATCGGGGGCGTGTGGGAGGAATATAATAAATAACGCGACATTAAACGACTGACGCCAATATCTAGTCGGACCAATCGCCGTCGTATTAAACAAGACATCAATCTTCACGTTGTCGTAGCACATATGACAGGATCGATCATTTGCAGAACTTGCAAAGGTCACTGTCAAGAAGATTAAGGCAGGTAGTAATAATAATAATGTTGGATGAAGATTACTAACTACTACTAAGTCAGCATTTTTTCTTAACGTTTCTTGTCTATAAATAGGTCACTTTTAATTACCAAATTTGTCCTATTGAATCGAATATGTATGATACAAATGGACCATTAAAATTAGTATGTTTCAGTGAACTCAAATATGATTAAATATTAACCAATGANTTCGAATTTCTAAATTAACCGTTCGCGAGCATAGAAGTGGCTTCTTTTTATTAAAGGCGACACGACCCTGCGCTATCCTCTGCTTTATATCCCTACTACTCCTTCCATCCTGGCTTATCTGGCTTCTATGTGATATAATCATATTTAGGGACATCTACTCAGATATGAAGGGGTAGTTAGAAGCATATATTCAATCGGTAGATTCAGTTACTCGGTCCAATTGTCCAACTCTTTTAAGTAATTGAACGAAGGTGTACCAGTTACTTATTGTCTTAATCTTCGGGTTTATTCTTTGATAAAGGAGAAAGAAATGATAATTGCTTTTTAACTGTCTTCGACATATAAGTGAATAGCAATTGGACCAATATCTCGTAATGTTGCCGTTATTTATTCCATATAACGGGAAGGCAAGTATCCGAGATATTTAGCTGGTTTGTAGGTAATAACAACCATGTGAATAGTCGGCTGGTAGTGAGGTTCCTGTGAATGACGCTGACAAATTATGACATTGGGCATTACATACATCTACGTATCGTATACATTTACGTAACGAGAAAGAACATTCTCTGAGACAAATAGTGGATCGGGGGCGTGTGGGAGGAATATAATAAATAACGCGACATTAAACGACTGACGCCAATATCTAGTCGGACCAATCGCCGTCGTATTAAACAAGACATCAATCTTCACGTTGTCGTAGCACATATGACAGGATCGATCATTTGCAGAACTTGCAAAGGTCACTGTCAAGAAGATTAAGGCAGGTAGTAATAATAATAATGTTGGATGAAGATTACTAACTACTACTAAGTCAGCATTTTTTCTTAACGTTTCTTGTCTATAAATAGGTCACTTTTAATTACCAAATTTGTCCTATTGAATCGAATATGTATGATACAAATGGACCATTAAAATTAGTATGTTTCAGTGAACTCAAATATGATTAAATATTAACCAATGACAAAAACTGGATCAGTTATCAGGGCTTGGTCGACTGGGGAACAGGTTGTCTAAGACTCCCGAGATAAAAATGTTCAGTCTCTGAAAGCGAGACTCGAGTCTGCGTCTCTCATCGAGTCTCTCTGGTGTCGCTGAGAGAGACTGTCAAAAAAACTGTTTAGGGTCTCTGAACGAGAGACTCGAGTCACTCATAGAGAGATCCTCATTTCGTATCCAGTCTCTAAACGACAGACTCGAATCTCTGAATACGAGACTCGAATATCTTAATAAGTGGTGTCTCGATTCAACATATTTCAGAGATTCTAGTCTTTCTACGAGAGACTCGAGTCTCTCAATTTTTCAGTTTTATTCATTCAGTCTCTCTGTGAGAGACTCGAATCTCTGAATTAACAATTTTATCGTTGTAATCTTTTAGACAGAGACTATGAAAGATCCATAAAAACATCTAGGCAATAACTGAGAGACTGTGAAAGACTGTGAGAGACGCTCACAAAGACGCTGAGGGACTGGAGAGAGACTGAAAATTTTTGTCTTGGGTTATTCAATTGGTTCTTTTCAAGTGTTTGAATTTCATTAACTAGCTGAATTTTTTATTAAATATATCTGTACAGATATTGTTTATTGAAGCATTGCTATTAAAATATAAAAAAAAACAATTTTAAATCAAATAAATAATTCAGACCTACTCGTTTTAATGCTTTGTCGTCGCTCAAATATGTACCTATCTAAGAGCACAGTTTAATAATAAATTCATGAGCGTTTCCAATTAATGATTTAGCGTTAACATCACGTCCTTAATTCTACCCAACTTCCATTAAATTAATCACACTTGACGATAATCCTTTTTATTTGCTGAAACTAAATCAATCGAGACTTGGTACAGATTCCCAGAATCGACTGTACCTATTTGCCGACATTTCAGTTCACCCTTCTAATACGATACATATAATAGATGTTTGTAATGTTTACGTCTAGTTGTTTGTTCTATTTTCCACGTATGGGGGATTATTCTGGATGCATAAAAGGAATATAAGCCTCGGTAACATCGGCGATTAACCGCTTCTACTGTTTAAAATTGGTTACGTATTACATATAGGTATTCGATAGTTTCCAGATGTTGCTTAGTAATACGAGTATAAGAGCTTATTGAATTCCATTTTAATAATAGCAAATCCGTGTGATATTGTATACGAGTTTGGAAACCAAAGCTCAATCATCTCAGTGGATAATTTAGAAGAAACTATGAACTATACTAAAATGTTGCCACAAGTTTGCTCTCTGGACAACCAAGCTCTGACATTTACCTATAGATAAGTACATTTTACATTACGTTAATTATGCATATTCTTGTTTTCCAAACGATGACTAATATCGGCATACCATTGTTATGTTCGCAAACATTTAGAATCGGTAACAAGCAATTCATATTGCAATGCGAAAGTCAACTAATCGACTCGTACTTAATTAGTTTCGTCCTCATATACCCTTGCCAGAAAGGAAACGATCCTGACTGCTACCCTATTAAATAATACGGAAATGAGATGAATGCTGGGGCAACGCAGCAACAGCCTTGTACGTATTTGGGCTAAAAACCGATCTGTGGCGGATTTGTTTGCCGATTCATTAATACATTGCTTTCAGGTATTCGGAAAGTTATTACGGGGTTTTAATTACGAAAATAACCCCTTACGAAAACGCTTCCAGCTATTTTAGTTAACTACCACAACACCATTCCTACTTTAGAACGATATGCGTTTGTAATTGAAGTGAAATTGTTTTACTTTTGTTTGAATAACTATAAATATGTGAAATGTAAGTTTGATATTTTTAAAAAGTTTAGGTAGACGATAATTATTGCAACAATCGAGATGAACCTGTAGTTTGACAGCTCAATATTTAAATCCATGCGTTCTAACTAAATAACCTAACGTAATCTAAGGAGTATAGCGAATTTATTCTATTTTTAGAATAAATATTTTAGAATGTCTTCCAAACGAAAATTAATTTTAAACTTGCGAGATCTCAGCTGGAATTTTTTTATACCATAAAGCGTTCAGTAATAAATTAAGTTACGCTAAAAGTATTGTTATTGCCTGCCTTCGCAAAAATTGTTATGATGAAAACATTAACTGCTGTTTGCCTTTTACTAAGAAATTAAGTGTTAATTATTTAATAATGGAATAAACGTCCACCCCACGAGACATATTTTAGTAAAAAGCTTGACGCTACTTGTACTTAGATTTGGTGCTATAAAATGTGTAGGTGTAGATAATGATTAATTGACGTTAATGGACTACATAATTTCATGAATAAGACGTTGGATTGCTTTGTCTTTTTAGCAGTCTCATCAAAAGTATTTGAGATAATAGTCGAGATTGATTGATAAAAGTTTTATTAATATTATCAACTTTGGATTTTTGTTTTATCTGAAATGATCTTTTGAAATATTAATTGCATGATAATTTTTTTAATTTCGTAATACTGGAAGAGATTAGACGTTTCGAAAGAGAGCATGATGAGTATAACGAAACCAATAGCAATTCCCGAGATAAAAATGTTCAGTCTCTCATTGTCTCTGAAAGCGAGACTCGAGTCCCCGTCTCTCATCGAGTCTCTCTGGTGTCGCTGAGAGACTGTCGAGAGACTGTCAAGAAAACTGTTTAGCGTCTCTGAACGAGAGACTCGAGTCGCTCATAGACAGATCCTCATTTCGTATCCAGTCTCTGAACGAGAGACTCGAATCTCTGAACGAGAGACTCGAGTCGCTCATAGAGAGATCCTCATTTCGTATCCAGTCTCTGAACGAGAGACTC
>NW_020439048.1:307493-319363 GCF_000699045.2 Agrilus planipennis | reverse complement strand
ACCTTTCCTGTTGATTAGTTCTGACCTTTTCTGTTGAAGTGCATCATTCAGTTTGTCCAGCTGATGACAGTAGACTTCCGAAATAATCGTTGTGTTATCCCGTAAAAGCTCAAAAAAAAAACGATTCCTTTAAAATCCCACCAAACAGACAGCATTACCATTTTTTGGTGAATATCGGCTTTGGAAATGGTTTGAGCCGGTTCTTCTTTTTTGCTCCATGACCTCTTGCGTTTGACGTTGTTGTATACAACCCATTTTTCGTCCCCAGTGATGATGCGCTTCAATAACGGATCATTTTCGTGACGTTTGAGAAGCGAATCGCAGACGTCAATGCGGCGACACAGATTTCTCTCTGTGAGAACATAGGATAATCCCAGACCTTTCAAGTGGTCATAAACTGTTGAATTTGATAAATTTAACCTCAATCCGATCTCGCGTGTTGTTATTCGTCGGTTCACATCAACTAATGCCTTTATCGCGTCTTTATCAGCTTCAACCGGCCTTCCCGAACGTGGTGCATCTTTAACATCAAAATTGCCGGATCGAAATTTAGCAAACCAGTTCTGGCACTGGCGTACTGTCAACACACCTTCTCCATTCACATCAGTCAATTTCTTTCTGGCTTGAACAGCATTTTTACCCTTTCTGTAGTAAAACAGTAAGATATGTCGAAAATGCTGCTTATCGCTCTCCATATTTAAAAGGGCACCAACCAAAAATTATTCGTAGAATTAATTGGAATCTTTCATACACACGCCTTGCCATATGATCTCTCAAAGCATATAAAAATTATACGGCTTAAATGTTAAGTTGGGTGCAAAAGAATACAATTAAATCCTCTGTCGGGAGAAAACGAAATGACTTTCCGAACAACCCTATATTTTCTGTAAAATATAGAAGTGAAACTGCCATAAAATTTGTCAAGAGAATCCTGTAGTTTCTTAGTAACTAAAGACGGGGTTCTTTTGTTTATTTCTAGGCAAGAATTTGAATGGCAAAATTCGAGCGATTGTAGCTCTAGATCCGGCAAATATGACACCACCAAACGTCTATATAGATGCATACAAGGCTGAATATGTTCAAGTAATACATACAAGCTCGAAGGGACTGTTCACTGCTTTGGGACATGCCGACTATTATCCCAACACCGCAGAACAACCCGGTTGCGAAGGGGACGTTGAATGTTCTCATTTAAGATCGGCGCAGTATTACGCAGAGTCAGTGAGAAATGGAGGATTTTATGCCATTAGATGTGATTGTCGTGAATCATATTCATCGGGCTTGTGTGACAACAATCCGTTATCGTACCTTGGCGGAGAGATACTTGACACCCGGTAGGAATCTGTTAACTATGGGGGAATATGAAGATATTTTATCGACACTGTCTCGTCTCGTATCGATTTTTTTCATACGATACCAAGACGATATGCTTGCTTTTGAGACGATCTGTATCAATAAGGCATGAATAGGTATCGGCAAATGATTGTATCTGATTTAATCCTAAAAAGTAATAATTATTCTCATATTGATAAAAGCCGATTAACTGTAGTAATTAATGCTCACAACTCGCAATTATTTAATTTATAAATTAAGTATTCAAGAAGGTTAAGTACTTAAGATATCTACTTAAACACCTGGTAAAATATAGTAGATAAGCTACGACATCAAAAAATTTAAAAAAAAAGTTTTGGGTGTTTCATTCTTACCAGCCACTACCGCTTGTGAGCGGGCAGTCCCTCCAGACTACGCCGGAAGGTAGGTCGAAAGGCCTTCTTCAACCTTCTTTCCTTTCAGGAATCGTTGGAATGGATGGGTGGTGGTTCGGGTGAGAGAGATGAGACGGACGAATTGAAGACATAAGGGAATGAAAGATTTTTTTTGTGGAATATTACTGCCCCAGCATTTGCTTAAGAGATCCAGGGAAATCACAGAACAACTTGGGCCGATGCAGACAGACCAGGAATCGAACCGGAGTTCTCCCGAATGCTAGGCAATGGCTAAACCTCTAGGGCATGCCGATGAGGTATCGCAGACCTGAGAAACAGCGGAGCACCTTATAATCAGGGAACCACAGATAATGGGGGTCTCAGGGGACGGAACAACCGCAGGGGGGTTAAGGAGGATGGAGTACTCGCAGAAGGAGCAGGGCGAAGTCCTGACTTACGATGACAGCAGTTAAAAATGGATGAAGTGAACAAGGCAATACATGACATTTGGATCCCGAATTGTCGTAGCTTATCTACTGTTATAATGATCAGTATTAAAATGATGTAAACTGATTTTTATTTCAGAATTCGCTTATTTTATGGACACAAATCTATTGCTTTCAGGAAAATTTTTAGTAAATTTTTCTTTTAAAACTCTGCGGAATTCGTTATCAAAAAAATTAGTTTATTTAACGCGTTTTGTGATTTTAAAAAACAATTTTTCGATCCACATGCATCATTCTCATGTAAATTAGTCCGTTAATTTCAAACTACAAGTTTTACCACCAAGTGGTGTAAGTATGCCTAATCTAATCTAATTGAAAGACCAAATAATACGACTTTTAAATTGGTTGAATAGAAAATCTGAAAAAGAAAATGTCTTTTTTCAATAAAATATATTTACAACATGTAAAAATTTATTTTTATATAGAAACAAATGTTTTTTAGGGCCAATGGAAGTTATTTTCTGGATACTTACAAGAGACCTCCGTTTTCAAAAGATTGAGCAGATAACGTTAATTGTTCACTTCGTCAATTTAAGATGTCTACAAATCTAACCAGAAACAAATGCAATTCTCAATAAAAAGCTTTAAAATGACTTTCGTTTGATTTATTAAAATCTAATTATAAATTGAGACTAAAATTTATTAAGCAGTACAGAAACAGTTTTGATGTTTTTAATTTTATTTTTATCTAAAAAATATCTATTCGTAGCTTACACAGTAACTGTTTTCTATAAATATTCAAATACAAGTATGAGGTAAGTATTCCTTTACTCAAAAGTATGCATTCTATGCATGATTTATAAAATATGCATTTTACTTACGTTATATTACTTACAATAAACATTTCAGTTATTTTCCTTAATTATAGAAGTTAAGCATCGTTGTCGTTGTTCATCTGAATTCATTATAGATGGCGTAATGTTGTATAAGTAGCAATATTCATGGCATTTTACAAAAAATCATATTCTATGCGTTTCTTTTTGAAATTACCTACGTATAAGTTATATTTGCTTTTTCATCTTTTTGCCAGTGTTGGTAGATGGGAAATTGCTAAATAACTAGGAATTACAAACCAAAAGTAACTAATCAGAGAGCCTCTCTTTCGAATAAATTAAAAAACTGCAATAAACAGCGTTTGGGATTTACTTTGTTGAACCTTCTACGCGACGCTGCGTGCTGATGAAATCCAAAGATATCGAAATGCTGTCTTCGGGTTAATGTAATAATATTGCAACTTTTTTCTGTTACTTATTTTACAACCAGTAGACTTATGTCTACATTTATGGCAACTCATCTGCAGAATTTACATTTTTATTGCATGCTTTGAGGGATTCCGTCAAATAGCATATGCATGTGCATAATAGAGATATGTATATGACATACACGTATTCTAGCTTTGCTGATAAGATAGTATAAATTTTTTAGCTGTCTTTAACAAAACTGACTTACTTTTTGACACCTCAATGGGTATGTTCCTTGCAAGAGTTGGTATCTTCATTTTTTACCTTCTTTCGTTCGGTAAGCTTTAACTAACAATAAGTTTTTAGAATTGAATACACTTCTGCACAGAAAATTTGATATTACTAACTAAAGTTTAATTGGGTTAAACTTTATGGTTTTCTTTATTTGTCTGTAATACTTTGGGTGCAATTAAAATTGTAAAAAAATATATAAAATGTATTGTGAAGAATTTTTACAAATTCTAGGCGTCAGTTCAGTGGAAATAACGACCGACAATGTGACACTATTTTTTTTCGCAAAGGAAAACAGAAACGAACCCCAAAAGATTAATTCAGCTAATTTATCCGACCTTTCAACGTCAAACTTTAAAAGCTCCCGACTAAATTACTTTATTATTCATGGATTATATTGTAACTACAAAATAGCAACTAACGCTAAGAACGCGTTACTAGATCAAATCGATGTTAACGTCTTCTTGGTGGACTACAGTGGTCCTGCTAGCGCATTTGAAATACACGATGCAGCTATAGTTGCGACTGGGAGAATTATCGCTTATTTTATTAGTCTTATGAAAACTGCTTACGATCTTTTTGCTGAAGACTTCATCCTAGTGGGATTTAGTATGGGCTCTCATATTGCCGGAGAAATAGGTAAGGAAGCAATAATAATCATAATATTATCATAAAACGTTTAATATTTAATATTAACGTGAAAATTCATTTAAAATTTTCACATTAATAATAATATTATTAGTTGAAACTTCTTCTTATATTTATAAAATATTCACCTATACTCATTTGAAACTTTTCACATTAATACAATATTGTTAAGAATTTTAATGATTACGCATTTTTCTCAAAACATAAAATTCTTCGATTAAAATCGATAAAATTCACTCAAGAGAACATACTTGAGTAGCGGAAATTAAAAACACTATCGTTAATGCTATTTTCAATTAATTTTTTAGCAATTTCAGTTTGTCATTTTCATTCAATCGAGTGTTACCTTGACTTAATTATCATTTTCATATTAAATACCTTATTGTAATCTATAACCTAACCTAACTATATGTTAACATTAATCTAATCTAGGGTTTTCGCTGCCTCTTCATTTCTATTTCTGCTTCTAATATGCATATCTCAAATTAACACTTCATGTAACATTAATGATATCAGCGTTTGGCTAATAATAAAACATATTAAATAAAACAATTATTATGCAATGCTGCAATAGCCCGTTTGAAAGTATTTTTATGCTCTTTAAGTCTAACCTTAAAATTACGATCCGTTTGCCTTATATATATGTCGCATCACATTCCGAACAGTTCAATTTATCTATTTTATCAGTTTTGTTATTGACAAAAATAAATAAATTACCTAAATGAAGGTGAAAAGCACATTTTGTGTTTCATTGTCAATATCATATCCCTCCTTTTCTTATTGTCCCCTTTCATCATTCTCCTATCATCACTATGCTTGACAAAAGGGTAAAAATATAATCTGATATTAACATGAATTTGGTAACAAAGCTCAATTCACCCGTCAATAGGGAGACATTTAGATGGAGAAATTGATACAATTGTGGCTTTGGATCCTGCCAATATGACGCCTCCAATAGTGTACATCGATACTGAAAAGGCCTACTTTGTACAATCAGTCCATACTAGTTCTATTGGACTAACAGTTCCAGTAGGACACGCATCTTATTTCGTAAACACGATCGATCAACCTGGCTGTAACTATAACGCCATGTGCTCTCATGAAAGAGCAATTGATTATTACGTAGAGTCTCTAGAAAGTGGAGGATTCTCTGCAGTTGAATGCGAAAATTATAAGGCTTTCTTGTTTGGCTTATGCAATTCTAACCAGAAATCATATCTTGGTGGAATCGATATAGATAAAAGGTGGGTTATAAATAATTTCACTTTATTTTTTAATAAGGAATTGTACGAGGCGTATACTTCGTATACTTTCTGTAGCGGTGTGTCCTTCAGATTGACCGGCGCAAAGTAGTAAAGAACAGCGCTAGGCCAGAAAAAGGAGACAACTCTCGGCCAAACTCTTAACCGGTGAGGAAAAAATATATTTAATGTTCAAGAGTCGAGAGTATAATGAGCTTTTTTCTCCCTACCTACGATTTTGCCAGAGTGCATCTAAGACACTGGAAGGGGCATATCGCTAGAGAAAGTATACCTCAGCGAAGATTTATGCAGATTTATCTCAGCGTGTATTATTTGTATCACTTATCTATCTAACTATATCACCGTATGGATTTTCAACTTTCTTACATTTCGTCGGATGCTTATATACATAAACAGTCATAGAATGTCTTTTTTCCAGAAAGCTTATTCTCCTCGGTTTCTTTTTTGCTATAGTCACGTAGATGTATCAGCATCGTGAGTTTATTAGATATATGAACCAAGCATAAGAATGGTGACATGTATTACGCACAAACATATTTCATTTCTTTCATTCATTTATATAAACACCTGAAGTATATCTTATTATTTTGCAACTTATACCGTAAATAGTTTCTATATCGAATCAATGACATACTCTAATCAAGTATTTTATTTGTTTGTTGCATACTTACATTTTAACTTTATATTTTTACTGCAACATTTATCTATTCAACTAACGCTGCTTTTTAAGATATATCTTAAGATTCCTTTATCACTTAATTGTTTTATTTTGNTGTACGTTTTAGTGACCATTAAATATCTTTATTCGTACTATTGCAGATAAAAAAGATTATCTCTGGAATATTGTTTATAACTACTGTTTTGAACTTCCTCTGTGAGAGACTCGAATCTCTGAATTAACAATTTTATCGTTCGAGTCTCTCCAAAGACTGTGAGGAATTGAGAGATCCATAAAAACACCTAGGCAATAACTGAGAGACTGCGAGAGACGCTCACAGAGACGCTGAAACACTCGGAGAGACTGGAGAGAGACTGAAAATTTTTGTCTAGGGTTCACACGTGCATCTCAATAAGCCTATTAAACAAACAAAAAAGAATTAATTATATTATGCTCGTTTAATGGACCCGTCGACTATCACGAGGCTGGTATTGTGACTAACGCAAAGTGCTAATAACGATTTTAGTGCGACCATTAGTCCAGCATTTTCGCTGATGCAACAGATGCCATTGTATTAAACAAACGGCATTAAATTTCGTTATTGATTAAAGGAGGTGGTAATGAGCGAGAGCTCGATGGCGCCGTATTCGATCGACCCCCGCGTCCAACACGAACGATCCGCGTCGAAATGGGGCCATCATTGGAAAGGAAAAGCGCGGTTACAACTTAATCTGTTACACTGAGTGGCGGTAAGAACGAGGAGGTTATGTCGTCGTAAAATAGGGCCGTTCGGAATGCCATAAATATATATATATATATGTACCCATGTGTGTATGTCGCCTTGGTTCGCAATCGCAAGTATCGTACGTAATATCAATTTTATACGGTCACTTCCGAAACGTGTTGGTGATAACTGTCCGTAATGGCAAAAGAAAAATTAATAATTTATCGTCAATTTCAGTCGAAATATCCTACACAGCCATAAAACAGACGGTTATTAGGGGGAGTGGGTCGATAAATTGGAAACTGAACAGTCAATGGAGTTCCGAGAGTTAGCCATAATAAATCGACGAAACAAAACTAATCGCGGTTCAATTTATGCAAGATTTCCGGTAGGCATAATAATTTTTGCTTTCATAAAAATCTTTGAAAATCATTGTTTCATAGACATCAGAACTTCATAATTTCAAGAATAATTAATCATTTCTGTCATTGCTTTGGGAAAATTCAAATTCATTATGGAATGTGAACAGTAACACAATTTTCACTTCCTTTAAATCTCAATAACTGCTTCGCCTTTAATTGATTAGCAGAATTAGCGTTGCCCATGTAGTGTTTAGTACTTATGGTACTAACATTTTTGCGCTACCTCTGCATACCCTTGCACTGTGCGGACTTTGCCCATCATCATCATAAGGTCGTCAGTCCTAAGAGTGGTTGGACACGTACCTCCACTCTTTCCTATCCTGAGCTAAACATCGCATTTCCCTAAAACTAGAACAGCCCACATCCTTAACTATTTGCGAACAGTAATGTAATCTAGGTCTACCTCTACCTACCCCTCCTAACTTCCGTTTCTGCCTCTAATTTGCCTCTGACTAGACCTTCATGCCTGAGAAGATGACCTACCAACCTATCACGCCTAATTTCTTATTGACTTGCATGGAGTCCTCTGTTCTCCTATACTTTCTAATACCTCTTCATTTCTAACCTTTTTTACCCACGATATCCTCATCATCCGCCTATAACACCACATTTTGAACGTTTTTAACCTTTTCTTTTCCGCTGCGCCCACCGTCCACGTTTCGCATCCATACAGCGCGCTCCAAATTTACACCTCTAACAATATTTTTCGAATTTCTAAATTAACCGTTCGCGAACATAGAAGTATCTTCGTCTTATTAAAGACGACTGGATGCTGCGCTTTCCTTTGCTTTATATCCTTATTACTTTTTGTTGGATTCAGACATATAATATGTCAATATGACATATGTCATACATATGACTTACTGTACAAAAATTGTATTCGCTTATTGTTTAGTCTAAGGAGAAAATTTATTGTATATCGACAGGATCAGCGTTAATTTGTGGCGACGCAGTATGTTTAAGATCAACTGTTATCGAATACTTTCCTGCGTGCTACAGCAATTATGTTTTCGTAAAACACACCAAATGTAGTTAGTTGCTTTCGAACTCTTTAACATATCAGACGAAAGGAAATATAATTTTGAGTTTACACATTTAACTTGTGTTTTTACTTCCGCTTCCATAATCCTACTCAGTACTTTTTCCTTCCTGACCTATCTGACTTCCTAGATACCTAAAATCGGCCACTTCTAATTTTTCATCGCTTATCTTTTTATTGGCTTTTTCTTAGCGTAGTAGCGATGACAGTGTGCATCCCTGTCCGATTCCTTTCCTAATATTTACTTCTCTATGTTGCAGTTCCGGCTCTATAACTGCCTGTTGCTCTTTATACAAACTAAGTATCACTCTTCTAATATCTTTATAACTCATCCCTACATTTTTAAGATTATTTAACTTCGCCCGTAACATTTGTTTTTGGTTTTCGTGATATAAGGGAAATTTTCATATCATCATAGACATCCAAGTGTATCCGTACGACTGGATGGGATTGGATTCCCAAGGTAGATGTCCTTGGACCTATTTACCAATAATATACTTAACACAAGCCAGCTTCACAGCTTATTTTAGGTTCGTGCCAATCTCTAGATATTAGATAGGGATTTTTCCGGAATTGGGAAATCAAAGTATAAATAAGTTGTCAGATATTTATAATCCGTTGATGCCAAAAACTACTACTATACTTTTAAAAGAATACTAGGTACTGGTTTTGTGCGTTCTGTTATTATATTGTAGTGACGGTTACCTACTCGGATTTTCTCTGAAGTTTGAATTTACGGGATACGCTTATTCAAAACATAAAGGCCACAAAAGCAACGAATGTTATGCATTGTACGTAGAGTTAGGTAAAAGGCTCGTCTGAGCTCTGAACTGTTTGTTTTCGTTCTTTGCCTTTGTTCGCTACAACATATACACAACGTACGGGTATGATTACATTCTGTTCGATTTTTTTAAGTCATGCTTTTGTTTGAAACAAAGTGCGGACATTTCGATTCTTTCTTCTGTGGAGTTTTTTTTCGAAACAAAAAAAATTACCTTTGGGTATCTATTGAAATACGATTGCGATAAACTTCAGAAACAGTTACAATAAAAACAATACAATCGCGGTTTTCCCGAAAGAGTCATAAAAATCAAAGATGAGTTATAATATCGCATTTCCTATATCCAGGAGATATACCTACATTTTATTAAAAAAAATCTCAAACTAAATAGGAAGTCAACCAAGCAACTGATGTGAATAACTTGTTCTTTCCAAATGATTTACACCCCTCACCCCCCCAATTTACTTTGAGAAACATGTGTAGTGTTTTGTATGTATATCTAAGTAGGTACAATTGTATTTGCAACACGTCATTATTATTTGTTATTAATAAGTGTATTATTTATTGTTCAAGCACCTCGCAAGTTGATAAGAAAATGTTATTTTTGTGTGAAAATACTCAACAATTCAATACTGGAGTTACAATTTATTGAAGGAATTTATTAGTAAATAACAATTATTACACTGTATTTAAAATATATTACCGTTGCATGGCAGAAACTGGATCAGACAGATAAAGTGCGAAATAGAAACAATTATGCAAAAAATAAGTAGTAAATTAAATTAAATTCATTAAATAAGAGCTCAATTGAATTAAAAGTTTAATTAATGGTTATGCATACGTTATTATTACTATTATAGAAATTTATTTTATATGAAAAGTTCTGCATCGTTACCTGTATTGGTTGTCAATTTTGATGGTGAATACAAATTAATAAAGTGTTAGCACTAGCAACTGACCTAAAAGAAAAAGTACCACAAAGATAGAAGCTCTTGATGCCGTATAAAATAACGGAGGTATTTACGAACAGAACGACGTAATACAATAGTACATTTTTCAACTTCTGATAGATAATTAATAAATTAATTTTCTTGTACCGTAGCAATCCCAAAAAAGCATTATCTATGTAAACCTTTTTTGCATAACACCTTATCAATGCATTGGCCAAATAGGTATAAATCAAATGGTAAACATAGATGTATATAAGAAATGTAAAACTTATTCTATTCTATCCATTTCTGGTTTAGAAGAATGGGAAAGTAATACCTGTTTGATAAGATTGAAGTAAAATTGTAGGTATTTGTTAAATGTATAAAAAGTACATTCAATAAATCTGTTACGTACATGCATTCATTTATACCTACACCGGCAGCGGTTAGTTAAAAAATGAAATTTGTGCTGTTTGCAATAATTTTCAGTTTTTTTATTGTCTATGCACGAAGAACAGGTATGTCTTTCTGATTTCTTTTCAGCGATGGTTTCTAGAAACTTTCGCTCGTGTTGCACATTTGGTTCAAACCATTTTATCACTACAATACAACCCAAAACCAATGTTCATGAAATTCTAAATGACCTATGTACGTATATATTGAAATGTTTTTAGTTCAAATCCGATTGAAAATGGACTAAAATTGTTTCAAAACGTACAGAAATGTCATAAATCCCACAAAGACGTATTAGGTATTCGTAATTCGCTTTCTGTCTTCCTGACATAATGTAATGAGATCCCTTACGATCCCAGCTTGTTAGTACTGTTCAGTAATTCAATAAACCTTCATTAGGAATAATTGGCTATGTTATTATTGTCTGTATTATTTTATTTGTGGCTCATTTCTCGATAATTCTTTGTTGCTAAGAATGGGGAGATCTTGCAGTTCTAAATTAGAACTATTTTCCTTTTCGTAGAAGCTCGCCAATATCGCTTTATCCCAGAAAATATCACACTGTATTTGTTTACGTGGAAAAATCTGGAAAAGCCGGACGTGATAAGCTTGAGAAGACCAAAATTTCTCTTACACACGAATTATAACAGTAAAAAGGCCAACTACTTTATAATTCACGATACCTTTGAGAAATACACGTCGGCCGGGGTCAGTGACTATGTGAAAGATTCATTGCTGAACGCTGTCGACATCAATCTATTTATGGTTGATTATAGTGAACCCGCTGGAATTATTTACATTCGAGACCAAACAATTGTTGAAGTTGGAAGTTTTACGGCCGATTTTATTAAAAGTATGATAAACCAGTATGGATACAATGAAAGAAGGTTCGTATTGATTGGATATGGTATGGGAGCTCATGTAGCTGGTGAAATTGGTAAGTTCACAAAACATCTGATTCTTGAGTATCTTTAAATCGTCATTATACTTGGGCCCAAGTGATACAATAAATTCAACAAAACAATCCACTAAATTATAAGTTATTGTTTAAATCTGCCACAATGATAAAATTCCATAACCTGTGATCCTGCCCCATCCAAAAAACCATACGGTTGTTCGGAAAGTCATTTCGTTTTTTTTTTTGTGGAAATGAAACACAGTTTTCGTATAATAAACAAATACTTTATTAAATTATATATTGACCGTTCTGGTCCAACACCTTTTGCCATCTTTCTGGTAGTAGCATAATTCCACGCTCATAAAATTTTTG
>NW_020439048.1:293551-302575 GCF_000699045.2 Agrilus planipennis | reverse complement strand
CTAACAGTTCCAGTAGGACACGCATCTTATTTCGTAAACACGATCGATCAACCTGGCTGTAACTATAACGCCATGTGCTCTCATGAAAGAGCAATTGATTATTACGTAGAGTCTCTAGAAAGTGGAGGATTCTCTGCAGTTGAATGCGAAAATTATAAGGCTTTCTTGTTTGGCTTATGCAATTCTAACCAGAAATCATATCTTGGTGGAATCGATATAGATAAAAGGTGGGTTATAAATAATTTCACTTTATTTTTTAATAAGGAATTGTACGAGGCGTATACTTCGTATACTTTCTGTAGCGGTGTGTCCTTCAGATTGACCGGCGCAAAGTAGTAAAGAACAGCGCTAGGCCAGAAAAAGGAGACAACTCTCGGCCAAACTCTTAACCGGTGAGGAAAAAATATATTTAATGTTCAAGAGTCGAGAGTATAATGAGCTTTTTTCTCCCTACCTACGATTTTGCCAGAGTGCATCTAAGACACTGGAAGGGGCATATCGCTAGAGAAAGTATACCTCAGCGAAGATTTATGCAGATTTATCTCAGCGTGTATTATTTGTATCACTTATCTATCTAACTATATCACCGTATGGATTTTCAACTTTCTTACATTTCGTCGGATGCTTATATACATAAACAGTCATAGAATGTCTTTTTTCCAGAAAGCTTATTCTCCTCGGTTTCTTTTTTGCTATAGTCACGTAGATGTATCAGCATCGTGAGTTTATTAGATATATGAACCAAGCATAAGAATGGTGACATGTATTACGCACAAACATATTTCATTTCTTTCATTCATTTATATAAACACCTGAAGTATATCTTATTATTTTGCAACTTATACCGTAAATAGTTTCTATATCGAATCAATGACATACTCTAATCAAGTATTTTATTTGTTTGTTGCATACTTACATTTTAACTTTATATTTTTACTGCAACATTTATCTATTCAACTAACGCTGCTTTTTAAGATATATCTTAAGATTCCTTTATCACTTAATTGTTTTATTTTGCTATTTATAATTTTTGTAATGATACTTTTCGTTTCGATGTTGGCTCTTGGCAGCGGCACATAAGGTGCCGCCGCGTCGTAACGATGGCAGCCCGCGGCGTTCATCCATGAAATTACCCAGATATGTTTATTTAATGAGCAGGCTATTAATTAATATTTTGTTTCAGTGCAAATGGAAAATTCTATTTGGCCACTAACAGCAAACCACCCTATTCGAAGGAATCGCTTTCGTAGTATTGTATTTAAAAAGTTCTAAACTGTATATTACGTTCTACTAAAAATTAAATAAATAATAATAATCTATTATCCATTTCATTTCTTAGTTTGGATAAATTAAAAGAAGTTCAAAGCAATTAAGGGTTAGAAGGTTTTTATTTATAAAAAGTTGTATCTTAAAACGCTGTCAAAGTTCGGAATATGGCCAGTTTAGATTAAATAACAATAATTTCATAATGCGTTACAAATACAAAAAAAAGTTGAGTACCCTCTTTAGACTTTCCTGTTTATATTATTATTAGATAAAACAAAAACATACGCAGTATATAGGTAGGTATCTACCTATTTTAATTTTATTAAATATTATTCAAGGAAAACCGACGATAAAAATTCTTGGAATAAGCCTAAGAAAATGATGCACAGGTATTTTAAGGCTAATAGCAAACATTACCCCCAAAATATGTAAAGTTTTTAACTTTTCTTGTAATATTGAAAACTGTCTTCTTACTTCAAAAACATTAACATAACAAGAAAAATGGAAAAAAGATGGTAAATTTTATGCTTATGTTCATCTTCAAAAACTGCACAAGAAAATAAGACGTGATAGAAACTTGAAACTTTAACATACCCATTGCCTACAGTAATAGCGTTGCATGCACCGATATACTTTTGTACATGACTAAACTATTGACGTGAATTCGTTTCACTAAAGCAGAGAACAAAAACAAAGACAAAGAAAATCAAGTAAACACTAGGCTTTCTTTGAGTTAAACGCTTTAAAGAGGATTAATACATCTATCCATAACGAGTAACCTTCTAAAAGTTTGTTTACATCGTTTTTGTTGTAAACACTTTTACTTAAACGTTTTGTTCTCTCTTACCAGTGACAAGGGTCCTATTTAGCGAAACATGTCTTTTAATTTTTTTGTAAAGTCCACAGAACACTGAAGTTGATAGACGCAATTATGTTCACTGGACTATTGTTTAATACTAATTTATAACGTTTACCTTACTTTTAGTTTTAAGTTTTTAGTCTAATATTGTTATTGTCACTGAAAAGGACTTCGAACGGGAGCTTTTTCCTAGTCTCTTGGAATCTGATAATAAAGTGATAAATTATAAGTAGTACTTACGTATCCTATTTAATGCAGTGAAGATTTTGAACTGTTCACAGTTTACATTAATAGGTACAACACTGTCATTATTTTATTAGAGTACAAGGCACTTGATAAATATTATAATCATGGTTTTCGATGTTTCAGTGTTTTTAACAGGAGTTTTAATACTCTCTGTGCAATATAACCGTAAGTACACTATTTGACGATAAAACAAAATATATTCTCATTGTTAGGACAGTAAATAAATAGAATTGTACAATGCTTTTCTCTAATTGCATAGATAAAATCATACTTTCAACAGTACTTTCCATCAATATCACCAAAATACCACAATTTTGGACTTTTTTCAATATACAATATTTTTAATATCACTTGACTTAATTTTCAGGGGTCATTTGTGATGAAATTATTGTGACGCCTGACGACATCACACTCTACCTCTATACTCAACCAAATCGTGATAATCCTCAAGCTTTAAGATCTAGCGATCTCAGCGATCTATCTAGTTCAAAATTTAATAGTTCACTACCGAACTATATCGTCTTTCATGGCATTGTTAACAACTACAGGTCGAGTCTTTATATCAGGGACCCATTGTTAACTGTGGCAGATGTCAATTTATTCCTGGTGGATTACAGTCGACCTGCAAGCAGTTGGGATTGGGCCAAGGAAGCTATCGAAGGAACAGCCCAAATTACCGCCGAGTATATTAATTTAATAAAAAGACAATACAATGTTGGTTCGGACAAGTTTATTTTGGTAGGATTTAGTCTAGGATGTCATATTGCCGGAGAGATAGGTAGGTAACCTATTGGTAATTTAAAGGTCTACTAAGACATCTTTGTCTTTTGCGATTCGAGCACAATTTAAATAATATTACTAGGCGCATTTTGTACTTACAATTAATTGTTTGTTTTTTGGGTAATTCAGTAAGTCATTGTCATTATTATCATAGGGCCATCAATCCTTTTAGGTCTGGTTGAACACGCACCTTCAACCAGGACATCCCATCCTTAACTGTCTGGCCTATCTCTACTCTTCTTAACTCCTATTTTTGTTTCTAATATGTCACTAACCATCTCTTCATTCCTGAGAAGGTGTTATATCAACCTGTCTCGCCTATTACTTATTGGCTTCTATAATGCATTTCATTTTCCTGCTTTTTCTAAAAGGTACTTTCTCATTTCTAATCTTCTTGGTCTACAGTATCCTCATCATTTGTCTACAGCACCACGTGCTCCAGACGTATACCTTTAACAATCTTTATCAAATTTCTAGATTAACCGTTCCCAAGCATAAAAGTAACTGCTTTTTGTTAAAAGCGACACTACCTTGCGCTATTATCTGATTTATTGAATTCTGAATTATCTGACTTCCTAGATGCCGAAAATCAGTAACTTCTTCTAATAATCTACCTACCTTTAAATAGAGGTGAAACAAAATGTATGCAATAATTCTTTTATTCTCTTTGGACAGGAAGACTTCTTGATGGAGATATAAATACCATTATCGCTTTGGACCCACCTGAACTATCACCTTCTTACATTGATAGAACTAAAGCGAACTATGTTCAGGCAATACACACCAGTAATATTGCAATAAAAACTGCAGTTGGACATCTCGACTTCTTTGCTAATGATGCTAATCAACAACCCGGTTGCAATGGGAATAATGAATGCAACCATTTCAGAGCAACTAAATATTATGCCGAATCGCTTATATCAGGGGGATTTACATCAGTAAAGTGTGACAGTTACGAATTATTTTCCGTTGGGCTTTGCAATGGTAATGCTAAAGCTCATCTCGGGGGTTTAAACTTAGAAAAAAGGTAAGTACTTATACTTATGAAAGAACATTTTATCGTACCGAGCGGCATGGCCTAGAGGTTTAGACCATTGCTTAGCTTTCGGGAGGACTCCGGTTCAATTCCGGGTCCGTCTGCCTTGCTCCAAGTTTTTCTGTGATTTCCTTGAATCACTTAGGCAAATGCTGGGGTAGTAATATTCCACAGATAATCTTTCATTCTCCTCTGTCTTCATTTCTTCAACTATTCGGTGCATGGGGATCCGGTGGTTCGCTCGCCAAGGGAGGATTCCAGATTCCTGAATTATACGGATTTCGCATTATCTCCCCTTTACTCATTTACCTTTGACACATAGTGTTTGTTTTCGTCATCGTCACGTGGAACTTTTGGAATTTTGTCCACACCAATATGATAATGATAAATATAATGATAATGAAAAATATAATTTCGGAAATTATGAACACTATGTGACAATATACAATATGCATGTTGCCGGTACACCTTCAAAAATGATTGATTAGAAAAAAATTTGTTAGCGCTCAGAAGAATTTTTATCTGTCAATGCTTATGTTCTTTTTTAGCGCAACTGGATCGTATTACTTATGGACCAATAGTGACTCTCCATTTTCCTTAGACTAATGATGATGTTTTTAAGGAATAGTCAAATTGACATCTTGGATCTGTAAAATAGTACCTATCTATTGTGGATACAAAATCAGTTAATCTAATTGTTAATCGAAAAATATTATAACATACCATAATTGGATTTTTAATTAAAAATTGAATGAATGAATGAAATGAATGAAATGAAATGAATTTTTTTATTAAAAATTGGTTTTTAATTCCATCGTTTTATTCATCACTGTTGCATTACTTTTTTACAAATAAATAGGTAATTAATTCAAGGATTCCAGGATTAATTATTACATGCTTGCGTTAGCTTAATAAGAGAAAGGCCTTTTGAAGAATTTTTTGTATTAATTGTTAATGACGATTATCTGGGGGTTTTAGAAATAAGAGGGACGTTTTCCTTTGTCTGGAAAGGGCTTTCCTGAAATGATATGACTTGCAGTTATAAATGTTAAAACAAATCTATGCTAAAATATAGCGATTTCATTGTTTTCTAGAACTCTTGAACCTGTCATTCATTCAGTTATATTAATTAAATAAAAAATAACAAATTGATAATCATGACGGAAAGAACACAAGCAGTTTTATCTTTAAAACTTCATTCTAGGTGTAATACGTACGTATCTGAAGACGTTGATTAGGTGTATTACATAATAATCTAAGATATAAGTCTTATCATATAAATGTTGAAGACGTTTTCACGTAATAACTGAAAATGTTACAACCTATTGGTACACTCGCACTAGAATGAGACTTATTACTTATTAACAAAGCATTTGATTGCATCTGAAATTGGTTTAATCAATATTTTGCCAATTTACATTGGATTTCGTTAGTAATTTCTTTACTAAATAAATAAATTACCATTATCAAATTAAAACACTTACAATATGTTTGGTTATAATACAAACTGTTTGGCTACCGTTAAAATGTGCAACAAAAAATTAGTAGGTAGCATATTATCGTTACAGTTATCAATTTAATTTTTAATTAATCGTGTATCATTCTGGTACTTCCTTTAATAAGTCAAAAATAGACTTTACCAATATCAATATTTTAATTTTAAATAGTTTCTTATATTTCCCCTTTATGTGTCAGTCAAAAAATGAGTAAATCAGGAAATAAAAGAAAGAATACTTCGATAACATACTCTAGAAATGAAAATCATGAAGGGCTTCAACTCTGTGTTCAGTACTTATCAATAATTATCTGACCAAGTTACACTAATATAAAGGACAAGTTATTGCAGTTTCTACGAATATATCAATTGTCGGTATAGGTTAATAGCTTTTTGTCGTAATTGATATGCAGAGGTAAACATGACAGTAAGAACATAATAAACAATTTTATCTTAAAAAACAACTTTCTGTACTGTAAATATCTATCTAGAGAAGTTGATTAAAATATAAAAATCAAAAACCACTCATATAAAACAAAAATCGTGTAAATTTACTTCTACATATACGCTCTCGGTTAATAATTCTCAATAGTCAATTCGACACAATGACTTCGAAAACGCGAATTCTGTTACTGATTCCCTTCATATTTGGAGTATTACCAGTCAGTAAGTAAATTAGTTTTCCATTGAAAATCGTACTCATCTAATATTTTTAGGAGTAACTGCTGAGGGTGTTCTCATAACAACCGAAAATATAACAGCCTATTTGTACACTCGTGCTAATCCCGATACACCTGACTTCTTACACACCAACGATCTTTCCGACTTACGTCAGTCTCATTTCAATAGCTCGTTACCGAATTACATTGTATTTCATGGATCAGTTGATAATTACTTATCTAGCATGTACATTAAAGAACCACTGTTGGACGTTGCCGATGTAAACTTATTTTTGGTGGACTATAGTGGACCGGCGAGTAACCTAACCTGGAGAACACAAGCAATTGAAGATACCGGGCGAATCGTTACAGACTACATACAATTAATATTGACCGAGTACTCAATTGATTTACACAGCATTACTTTAGTAGGATTTAGTATGGGGACGCATATTTGTGGACAAATCGGTAAGCATCGTCAGATTCGCTGACTCATTCTTCAGAGGTCCGGACTCAGTCAAGTCACACCACTAAAGATTCTAATAATGTGCAAATAGAAACTCGGTTTGTTTGTCAAGGAGGACTTTAATGAAAAAATAGCTAGTACGATAATTAATAATAGAAACATTCACTATTACTGTCTATGATCTTTTGCCATTTATTGCAAAGGTGCTAAACACTCTTGTGATAGAAAATTGGCGGCTTCGAACCAAAACAGTCATCGAACCATTCTGGAACATCTTCAACTTTTGTGAATCGTTGAGCTGGTTTCTTGAATATGACGACATTGATTTGAATAGGTGGTAATCAAAAGGAGTCGAGGCTGAAGAATATGCCGCCTGTTGGACAAAATTCCATCTTAAGAAGAGGTTGATCTCCTTGGTTTCGCTGTATGTGGTCTTTTTTCCTTCAAAGAATCACTTTGATCAAATGGGCCTGGTAAAGTTCAACTTCACCATCAGGTTCCAGAAACTTGCAGTGAATGACTCCTTTCTTCCCATTGCCTGTAATCGAACTGATATTGCTTGATGAATAACTGCTGACTGTTCTGTAAGCTTTATTGACTCTGGAATGAATTTTTTCAAATCAAATTGTTTTACTGCGTTTGGACGTGGATCATCCTGAAGACTGAAATATCCATCACGAAGATTTGCTGTAGAATGGAGTGACTCACACAATGTTCATCCAAATTCGAATTAATCAATCTCAATTCCAATAAATATTGTTTGAGCAACATTCCTTTTCATTTGAAAACATACCAGAATGCAATGGCATAAACGTTGCTTATCGAAATCCATCTCTTAAAAAATTGATACACAGGGAATTACTTGCAAATGAATGAACCGATTGAAGTTTATGACATAAAAACAACAATGACTAAGGTGCACATATCCAAAGTGGCGATTAAATTGAATGCGTTCAAGTATGTTTTTTAATACAATCTACTTCACAGCCGAGTTTCTATACTTGTACAACTCAGTACAATTAATTGATAAGCTTAAAATTGAAATGTCTTCAATATGCCGCCTGCAATTGCTTATCAGATATTTCTCGTTAATTTTTGCAATGTTTAATCTCATACATGTAAGGTTCTAATATGCATTACAAATATATGTGTAACACATAAATACTTTCAATTTTCGCATATGAACAGCCCACGATGTCTTGTTTATAAAAATTTTTATGAAGTTTTGTATTTATAGGAAAACTATTTAATGGAAACCTGGACACTATTGTAGCCCTTGATCCAGGAGACAGACCTCCAATAGTTATCGGTTCCAGCAGGGCTCGCTATGTTCATGTAATACATACCAGTATTACAGGAATACAAACTCCAGTCGGGCATGCCGACTATTACGCTAATACAAACGACCAACCTGGCTGCAACGGAAACGAAACCTGCAATCATTTTCGGTCAACGAGATTTTATGCAGAGTCATTGTCAACGGGGGGATTTACCGCAGTAAAATGTGACAGTCGCGAATCGTTTGTGGCAGGTCTTTGTAATGGTAATGAGAAATCCCATCTTGGGGGCATTATTTTAGATAGAAGGTATGTACGCTACTGTTTCATTTTTATTTGTACAGTATATAATACAAGAAGAAGTAACTTTTATGCTCGCGAACGGTTAATTTAGAAATTCGAAAAAGAATATTAAAGATGTATGTTTGAAGCGTCACGCTGTACGGGTACGAAACATGGACAGTGGCCGCTACGGAAAAGAAAAGGTTAGAAGCCTTCGAAATGTGGTGGTGTTACAGGCGATATGATGAGGATGCATTTTGGCGGCAACAACTCCTGATGAATGTGCCGGTGCGTTATCGCACCTTCTTTTTCGTCAAATGCGTCCGTGTCTCCTTCAATTTTTTGTCGAAGCGGTCCAACAACTCACTGTAGTATTGTCCAGTGATCGTTATTCCTTTTCCAAAAAATCCGTAAAATGATTTCCTCGGTAACAACGTTTGCCAAGCTTCCTAATCGCTCCTATCAAAAACGGATCTTTGCCCACGTTTAAATTCGTTGAAGCAATATCTAACTGTGGTCGTAGATGGCGAAATGTCTCCATAAACAGTATCCAACTTTGTTTTCATCTCCTCGCATTTTTTCCCATCCAAAAACAAAAAGCGAGTTACCGAACGATACTGCTCTTTTTCCATCTTAGCGAAAATAACGAAACACGTCT
>NW_020439048.1:283642-292265 GCF_000699045.2 Agrilus planipennis | reverse complement strand
GCAAAATTATTTAAACTGCCTCGTTAAAATTTAAGAATATGCTTTATTTAAAAGCATATTTAGCCAAAAATAATAACAAGTGAATTAACTTAACGTTCTACACACCTATAAAACTTTTGCTTTGTTTTCTGTTGTTAATTTATATACATTTTTGTTTTAAGAAATTTCTAAACATTTTCGTCTAGTACTGTACAGTTCTAGCCGATCTCCTGAGCACGCCCATCGAGAGCTCTGCTCGTTCAAGCTTGTTCCGACTATTTCTGTCTTGCTCACGCCTAGTGTGTATTCTTTCTATCTTCGCGCAGATTTCTTCAAGGTCACAATTCTAACAAATTGAAATGAGGTGTACATACATAATAAATGTACTACTTATTGGGCTACACTGTACTACACTGCAAAGATTTAAAGTCACGCTTATAAATAAAAAATAGACGATGCAATTGTAGACAGGTACCCTTTCGAAAAGGGAAGTAGATGTGATTTGGCCACACAACGCCAAATATTGTGCATTTACCTTTTCATAACAACAAATTTGGACGGGTTCAACTAGTAGTATAGATAATAATTTGGAGCTGATAAATTAAAAAAACTTTTAAGTGGCATCCACACGTTCTATATAATGAAACGAAAATTTTGAACAGTTGGCAGTTTGCTTCATGAGGTATATTGTCCTTATTCTGTTTGCGCAATATTTGGTACACATTACCAACATGCTTGGTCATATTTCAGTGCTTTTAACAGGAGTTATAATACTTTCGATTCAACCTAACCGTAAGTATATCATTTAGTCATAAAATACAATATATTTTTTATAGTTTTCTGCATATTGCCCATAAAGGGTGATAAAGTTCCCCTTCTGTAGATTTATTTAAATAAATGCGATTGTCAAACAATACCTCCTTCCAGGTAGATAAAATAATACCTTTTAATATTACTATTGTACATTAATATCAATAATTTTTTAGTGTTTTCTGTGACTTAATTTTCAGGAATCAGTTGCGAGAGACTGATTGAGACAACTGATGACATCACATTCTACCTTTACACTCGATCAAATCGTGATGACCCTCAAGCTTTAAGATCTAATGATCTAACCGATCTATCCAGTTCAAACTTTAATAGTTCGCTACCGAATTATATCGTTTTCCATGGCATTGATAACAACTACAAGTCGAGTCTTTATATCAAGGACCCATTGCTGAATGCGGCAGATGTCAATTTATTCCTGGTGGATTACAGTCGACCTGCAAGCAGTTGGACTTGGGCCGAGGACGCTACAGTTGAAACAGCACCAATCATTGCTCAGTATATTGATTTAATAAAAGATCAACACAATGTTGATTCGGATAACTTTATTCTGGTAGGATTCAGTCTAGGATGTCATATTGCCGGAAAAACAGGTAACAGTTTCCACAAAAACTGCTATTTATCGATACCGATGTATAATGCAGTAATGTTTTTATTTGGTTTTGGCAGGAAAGCTTCTCAATGGCGATATAGACACCATCATCGCATTAGATCCTCCTGGAATATCGCCTTTTTACATTGATGCTTCTGTAGCAAGATATGTTCAGGTGATACATAGCAGCAATTTCGGAACACAAACCAGTGTTGGGCGTGCAGATTTCTTTGCTAATACTAACAAGCGTGAACAACCTGGTTGCAACCAGGATTTGAGATGCAGCCATTTCAGGGCAACTAAATATTATGCAGAATCGCTTGCATCGGGAGGGTTTACAGCAGTAAAGTGTGATAGTTACGAATCATTTTCAGCTGGGCTATGCGATGGAAATGCTAAAGCTCATCTTGGGGGTGTCAATTTAGATAAAAGGTAAACACTATATAAACTCATTTCAAACGGTTAGAGAAGTGCCGCATCCCTTTACTTGAATGCGCCGTGGTAAAATTCTAAATTCAATCATATTTAATCTCGTTTAATCCATTTGTATATCTTGCTCATGCCTACACGGAGAAAACTAATCGTAAATGATTGAATTTGCCGTAGAAATAGTAGAATTTATTAGGTAACTTATAATTTCAATTTGCCATGTTTCTTAAAAATTATTTCAAGTTTCTTAATTATTACAATCAAAGTAATATCAACTAAAATAGCTAGTAAATTTATTTCTGCTGGGATTTTACTTTTACAAATTCGGGTCCAAATTGTAATTTTTATCATTTTCGCTTACGAAGCATCCGGCTGGTGGGATAAATTGTAAATATCGCTTTAATATTTAAGTAAATTTTCGTTTTTTATTTTCTCCGTGTAGTTTGTGGAATAGCTCGTTGAATTAACTTAAAAAGAAAACAATCAGCCTTACGATTAAATAAACNACGAAAATGTTTAGTATCTAATTAAAACGTGGTGTTTTTTCCATTGGGTAAATTTTCAATGTTTTATGTTCTACTTTAGCGCATCTGGATCATATTACCTATCGACTAATAGTCAGCGTCCATTTTCACGAGGCTAAGCATTGCCAGCAACGATCGAACTAACATCAAAGGACTATAAAATGTTATTCATCTATGTGAATTTAATATCCGTTGAAGAATAAACAAACAATAACTGACCCCTAAATTTTTATTTAAAATTGCACTTCTTTGATTACACTTCTACCAATTTAATAAGTATAAGGCACTTTTGCAGAATTTTAACCGTTTTAAATACAAAAAATATTTATGTTTAAATGTTAAGCCAATTGTTTAACTCAGATAATGACCTGTTTAACCGAAACAATTACCTATTGACAATAAAAAAAACAATGAAACTTAGCAAAGTGTTTTCATTAATTAAATTTTTGTTTAGAACATTCCTTTGATTTTCATTCCAAATAATGAAAACAATAGACATCTTATCATTGAAATTATTATCAATTAAATCTTTAAATAATTGTAAACAATTAATTTTTTTGATTTCCATGAAGTCAAAAAAGAGGTACTCATATACAGATTTAATCAATGTTTTAATATAATGTAGGTATGCAGGTTATTATCTCTACAACTAATTTTTATATGTCAGACAAAGAGAAAATTGGGAAAAACCTAAAAAGCAACTCAGAACGCGATAGCAATTATCAAATATGTTGAACCTTTGTTCAAAGGTATCTTTATAAATAACTAATTAATTTATGTTCGAACAAAATCAAAGCCAACTATTACGATTCTAAGAGACATTTGATCTTCAGTATACCAATCTATTACAGGTCGTTAGTTAGTAAAAAAAATAAATTTATCCTAAAAGTCCTCTAACAGTTTCGATAGATAACTGACGAAGAATTTTTAAAAGATTTGTTTACAGCTAAACGAATATCACCCAGTTTAAAATAATAAGTGCAACATGATTATAGTTTTAAGTAAATACAATTTCCAATGTTACTTTTGGAATTTCCACTAATTTTGAGAATAGGCATAGTGTAAATCTATCTCTTTTTAACACTATTTTAGCAACAAAAATACAATCTACTAGACAATAAAATGTTTCTTTTAATTGACAGTTGGGTTTGATTATGTGCTGGTCCCATTGCGAACTCGGTAATAAGTGTATATCAGTTCTAATCTAATTAAAATGAAATTTATATAAAGTTGAAGCCAACTATTCAAATTTTCGACAGTTTCCATTGCGGTATAACTAGCATTTGTGCCAGTGTTGCAAACTGTAGTCTATTAATCAAAGTAGACGGAGTTAATCGAATTACGGGGACGAAAACTGTGTCAGTAATGGTGCACATCCCGTGTTTTGAAATTGTTTCGATAGAACGGTAGCAAACGGCTACCTACTTCCCAAGGGAACGTTAATCTCACTGCATTGAACCTAAACAACCAGCAACTGGGCAAACTGCGAACACACCGACAACACGACAAAAACCCAAAACCACATTGTTGTTTCGATATACATACATCGCACCTATTTATTAACTGCATAAAAGACATCTAAACTGTCGGACCATTTTCAAAAGTTACGAATAGACAAATAGTCCATGAAGAAGGAGGCACAAATAATCACCATTATCTAATAAAATGAGCTAAGCACGCAAATATTTTCACATAAAGTTTATTTGATTGTATAATAGCCATAGTTGTGGCAGTATGTCGCCATCTAGTAATGGTTGGGTCTAACTAGAGTATTTCTAACATGCTTATAAAGGGTTATTCTTCAGGGGTGGGGGGCGGCTTCGAGTCTTAGTCTTATCTAATTGTAAAAAGATATTTGTATGAAAATACATCTCGGATGTTAATTATACTTTGAAAAAACATTTGAGTACAAAAATGTCAGAGAAATAGGTTTACAAAAAAGGTTCTAAACCTTGTAAATGTTGTATTACTAGCCCGCCACATCCATTAAACTACAAAAATTCACATTTACTATTTCCAATTTCATATTTATTTAATCTGCGGCGTAACTAAATAATAAGGGTTAATAATATTAATGGTCGTTGTAATTGTACTTTCAAAAAATTTCCGATGAAAATCTTTTAGAACAAAGCGACGTTTTCCTTCTGGACTCAGTTTTTTTTTTAATTGTTTAAGTTCAGGTTGGTGTAGAAGACATTGGCATTTCGTCTACTGCATCCAGAAGAGGGATCTTTTATCTTAATTACGATCTGTTTTCGCGTGACAAAAAGGGACCTTTCTACTTGTATAAAACACCATCAGTTTTATTTGAAAAGCCGTTTTTTTTTTACTTGCTTAAGTTTAAACGAATCGCATCCCAAAACATCCGAGGAATTTAATTAATTTAGCAACCGCTCAAGAAACTTTCATGGCAGAAGGGTAATTTGATATAGTGTCCAGATCCGCAGAAAGCAAACTACGTTATCTGCGGGAATCTATGGCTGACTGCTAGTATAAACTAACTACGGTCGGTTATACGCTCTCACTCTTATTATATGGGGGTGTATTTGCTTGGGCTTCTTAGCCGCGGGTTGGAAACTCGACAAACATTACTTGTTAAACACGGCTCCAGAGGGTTGTTCTCACGTTATCGGCAACGAGAAGAGCAAATTAAATGTACACATCCCCCATTTAGCTCTAATTCAATAACGAGCAGGTACCAACCTACAGCTAAGAGAATTGACTCGCGTTTGGGTTGATTTTCCTGTATGCCAAATATGAAAATTTGTGTTACGAACCACGAACGGGTAGAAATGCTACCGTTAGCGACATGGAAATTAATAATGATTAATTAATGGACTAATTAAATAAAATACGACACATATGGATATATTGGAATCAATATTAAATTATTATACTTCGTATACTTTCTGTAGCGATGTGCCCTTCAGTTTGATCGGCGCAAAGTAGAAAAGAACAGCACTAGGCCAGAAAAGGAAGGAGACAACTCTCTTAACCGGTGAGGAGCGTATAATCCGTACAGTACTGCACGGAAAAATTGACCATTTTATCCACGACAATTTCATTGCTCAAATGTGCTGTTATTGGTACCATTTACAATTGAAAATATCAACGAGATGTTTATTTATATTTGAAGATACATTAAAGGCTTTAACGTTTGTTTTTGACTCGCACTAGTCTTCATGATTGAACAAAACTTTTGGCAGGTACTGTATGAAAAAGTATGTTTAATGAACAAGAGTCGAGAGCATAATGAGCTTTTTTCTCCCTATCTGCGATTTTGCCAGCGCGCATCCAAGACATTGGAAGGGGCACATCGGTAGAGAAAGTAAATGATGTATCTATAATAATTCATAACCCATAAATGTTTATAAAATGACGTATGATGTAACTAACGGCTTCTACTACTTGTACTAATCAGTTTCACGGAACTCTTAAAAAATTCAAAAATGGTACATTTCATCGGAAACCAAGCTTTGAAACATACGCGAGAGCAATGATTTTCAATACTTTAAGCCGAGGCGTATTCAGAGGAGGTAAATGGGGAAATTTTCTCTCCCATAAGCTCTATATGACATACGGATTAGTACATAAGTACGTAAAACAATGTTGCATATGAAAAAACAGCTGTAATAATTTTTAACGGAGAAAACATGTAAAAACGCCACTCAGCTCGAGTTACTCAATATCTGGAAGTACTGAGTTTCAAAAAATGCGCGTTAATTCAAACTACAGAAGCTACAATGAGAGAAAAATTAATTCGTTGTTCTTATAATTGTTTCAGGATCCACCCCTGCTTTGAATTGACTGTTTTGGCGTAATAACTTGAACAAAAAAGTTAAGAAGGGAATAATCTTTTAACTTTCCGCATTTATAGGTGTAATACTTTCTTCAAATTTATACGAGACTAGTCTTGAGACATGTCTTGTCCAATAAAAAAATAATCATTAAAATTGGTTCACACTCGGTGAAGATATCGCGTGATATTTCTATATAAAGTACAATCGAACTGAGAAGCTGAAGTCGGTTAAAAAAAATAATAAAGATTCAAGGTAACAGCTACGCGAAAAGTTTCGAGAAAGTACTGACAGGTATCATTTTTCGTATAATTATAATGGAACCTGCCAGTGTAATACGTCTAAGAAGGAATAATAATGAATCCTCAAGCAAAACAAGAGTATCTTTTACTAATAAGATTATAAAACGAAGAATAGGTAGGTACTGCAGGCATTGTTTACGTAATAATAATAACAACGAAAATGGAACCAAGTATAATTATTACAAATATTTGCATTTGCATTGTAGTATATATTTAATTAAAACCGAAAATATCACGGGTATTAGCGAAGAATTTATTAATCAGGTAGAATAGTAAAAAGTTAACTTATCTAATCTTACTTGAAGTACTTTTCTTACCAAAAATATGCTTACCTGTAACAAAAAAAACGTTTGTTAGAATAGGTATTACAAAAGATCGTAGAACAATTTGGGGAATTTTGAAAGGCCTTAAGTTAAACAAAATGTTCAGGTACACTTTTCTCTTTGAGGTCCGTCATTTTAGTAGAACAATGAAATTTCTATTAACTTCTTCGCTGTTATCTGAGTATTACTATTAATAGGAAACAAAATACAATTTATATTGTACATATGTATGAAACCTCTTTCTATTAAAAATTATTTTCTGTGTTCTAGGCAGTTATTAATTTGTATCCTTAGAAATAGAAGAGAAAATGAGAGATTTTCAGTTACCTTTTTCTGTCGGGAAAACATCAAACAGTGTAGAGCATAAATCTTGCCATTTCCCAATAGTATTAATTCTTTCTACAACGTCTTTCTCTTAATCATTAATCAAGGATCAGTTCATAATTAATTAGTAACGCTAATAGTGCACGATAGTTTATCATTTTCGTTATTTTCCTCGTCAGACACCATTAAAGGTAAATACACTTATTAATTACTTCTAATTATGTCTGTCAACATTTTTAGGTTAAAACTAGCACGCCACACTTTCTCAATATATTGTTGTTATCATGCAATTCATTTTCCGACGGAAAAGTCGTCATTGTCAAACTTATTAGAAACACCATAGATCATAATGCAGTGTTCACAACGTAAATTGTATCGGACATCTTCGGCCAAGAAAAAATCCGACTGCGAACGATTAAAAGAAATAGATCACAGTCGCGAGTGTAGCCGGTCGATAATGCTTGTGATGTCCGCGTAATTAATTCAATTAGATGAACAATTTACGAATCTGCGCACGTAATATAACGTAATGCATATGCTTTATGCACTCCTGGGTATAAGAACTTTGAGATATCAGGTATTTGCAATACATTTATTTCATAATATGCTTAATTAAGTTGCATTATGTGGACGGGAAGGAATGCGGAGATTTAACACCTTAGTAGGTACCTAAAAATGAACAAGTTTCATAAAAAGAAAATGAAAGAAGGAAGGTAATTTTAGTGAAAATTAATATTATAAACAAAAAATTGCAGAAGATTAAGAATATTGCAGGTTAAAGAATATTAAAGTAGGGTACTATTTGTCGTTGCGTAGGAAATTATGAAGGGTACCAATTGCGATTAGGAAAATGCGGCGGATGTATATACAGTTTACGGCACTATTTCTAAAAATAACTTCGCAAAATGGTTACATATTTTTACTACTTTCTTGTTTGACGGATATCGTTTGGATAATAAGGTTATGGAAATGAAAAACGGAAGGCATTTGAGTTATATTATAAACAAAAAGTGCGGAAAAGTAAGAAAATTGTAGGATAAAAGATATTAAAGTAGGATACTTTCTGTCGTTGCGTAGAAAATCGTGGAGGGTTTGGAATTAAATGCATTTAGAAAAATGCGACGAATATGTCGTTCACGACGGGTATCTCTGCTAGGATAATATTGTTACAGTATGGAAGACAACATTCAGGGAATTTGTAGATGTAGGTATGCAGGTATCTATATAAAAAACAGTCGTAATAATAAAAATAGTAGGAGGAGACTGTGGTAAATATTAATTAAAAAATTAAAAGGAATACTCACCCCTAATTACCACAAATAATTTTATATGAGCGGACACGTGTTTCGCCCACTTCACACGTGGGCATTATCAACGCGAGACTGGTTCTAAAATTTACAATTCTAACTATTTATAGTGGCGAGGGTTGAAGACCGAAAGAAGAAATAATGGAAAACAAATTACATAGGTTTGGGAGGAAAACTTGAATACGTTCAATGCCATTTGTAAAATGTTTTAGAAGCCA
>NW_020439048.1:190952-283284 GCF_000699045.2 Agrilus planipennis | reverse complement strand
AACAATTAAAAATAATTTAATTTAATTTATAATGACAGGAAATTATTTGATATTTGAAGTGGCTAATATTAAGTAGAAACTGTCTGAACAATGATTGTTAAAATTCTGGTAACATTGTATCAAACTACAAGATTTAATTAAATGTCAAAATTATCAACACGAGACGGAAGGTTCCTTTTATTTATTTATGAATAATTTACTTCAAAGGGTTCAATTATTTACCATGTGACCGCAGGTTATTAATTCGTCGATTGCCTACCCTTGTTACAAACGTTAACAAATGATTAAAGTAAATACAGCTTGATTTCATCGTTTACGCTCATATGCTCTTCTGTTTAATAACTTTTATTAGAATATTTTGTGGTGAACCTTTCAACTCCCATGGTTATCCAAAAACAGTAAATTTAATGTTTACTAAAAGTTCCGTGCTTTTGGAGCAACTTCAGCTTATTGTATGTAACCACCTCATTAAATTAAATTGCTGTAGATTATTGGATAGTCTTAAACAATTACAAAAAAACAGCTATTTATATATTCCATATAGGTCCATATGCCAACAAAATTGATGCAAAAAAAATTAATGTTCGTGATACCGACAACAGATTGACTAGACGCGTTAATTGAAAAAGTTAGCATTACGTAAAAACTACGAGACTAAACACGAAATTCAATTTTCAGGTAACTGGAATCTCCTGAACGCAGCAGGAAAGTTGTCCACTGTCTATAGGACACCTTCTATTTGAGACGAGTCCCGCTACTTCTTTTGGAATATGCAGACTTTAAGGTAAGCGTTTTATATTACATCGAAGTTGTTCGTATTAGTGCCTGGGCTTATTGGGCACTCTCTGACTCATGGTAGGCACCCTCGCCTATCAAAGATCCACCTTTATTAAAACCCTCTTAGTCTAAATAAAAGAGTAACTTTTCAGCAAATAACAATCAATTATTCAAAGCAAAAAGATTTTTATTCGACACATCATAAAAATTTATTAATTTTGATCGATTTGAATTATTTTAAGTATCTTTTTTGTATTTTAAATAATATATAACAGTAAAAAGGAGATATTCTCAAATGTATATTGTTAATCAGTAATTAAGCGCCTAACGTAACGTTTGTTGAAAAATTAACAATAGTTATCTATAAATTCGATTATTTCCCTAATTTATTTTAATTATGAAATATTGCAAGAACTCGTGAAATAAAGTTCCTTAATAAGGGGTAATGGGATGTTTGAGAACTTTGGTCGATTTTATGGAGAAAATACTGACTGTGATACATATATATGTATTTGCTTTCAAGTGGTTGTCTTAAATTTATTCGGATATGGACTTTATAGGAAGAATGTATAGTATATATAGGTACATAAACAATGAAAGGCACCCTCTGATAAATTCGAGTTATTGCGCCCATGGTTATTAGGTACGTACAGTGAATTGATATTACGAGATGTAAAAGGGGTCTGTATATATCGTACTACAAAATTGATTGATTTGATGAATTAAGTATAGTTATAAATATTTAAAAAAATCAACGAAACAAAAGTACAGTAGATTTCATTTATTACGACCTTGGTTGTAGCGACCATTTTGCTATAGCGACGTTAAATCTAAGTCCCTTGAATTTAAAGGATACTTTAGTACAAAATTCTTGTGGTTATAGCGACTTCGGATGTAACGCCGAGTTCGAGTGTAGCAACTGTTTTTAATGAATCATTTGTAACAAATCTTAAAAACGCAAAGAGCTTTGTTATCTTTTGTTTAGATCCACACAGATGGTCAGCAAGTACGATGACCTTTATCGTTTGTTTATAGATGCTATACGTTAAAAGAAAGTTCAGTTACGAAGTGATATTCTAAGTAGCAACTGTTTAGCAATCTTTTGAATAAGTATGACTCCTAGATGCACATTTACTGTTAAAAAAAAGGGTGAAATCGTTTGGAAATTTAAAAATGGTGAAAACTATATATACGAGTCTGTATCTCTATATCTTTGTCTGTAACGACTTCCGGATATAACGACGAAATTGCAGTAGCCCCTTTGTCGTCGTTATACCCGAAATCCACTGTATTCGCATACGCATTCATAGCAACCAGTACACACTTATCGGCTAAAGCACGACTACTGGGGTGGTCTTTGGGCTGCAGATGCACCCCATCGATCAAACGGTACCATACTCATGAATTTGCAACCCCTTTTTATCATCGCTCTCTCTCTCTCCATTACATTCTCGCTGCTCCCTTTCACCCTCTTCGATGTTTCATCAACTTTTCTTATATAGTTACNTGGCGGTAAGAGATTTGCGGACAATGAAGAAGTAATCGAAGCTGTAAATGGTTATTTTGAGGAGCTTGACGAATCAGTCTATAGAGATGGCATTAATAGACTGGAACACCGCTATGAGAAATGTATCAGCCTTGGAGGAGATTATGTTGAGAAATAAAAAAAAAAAAATTTTAAAAACCTTGTTTTTCTTGGTCAGGCCGGAAACTTATCAATCCACCCTCGTATATAGGTACATAAACAATGAAAGGCACCCTCTGATAAATTCGAGTTATTGCGCCCATGGTTATTAGGTACGTACAGTGAATTGATATTACGAGATGTAAAAGGGGTCTGTATATATCGTACTACAAAATTGATTGATTTGATGAATTAAGTATAGTTATAAATATTTAAAAAAATCAACGAAACAAAAGTACAGTAGATTTCATTTATTACGACCTTGGTTGTAGCGACCATTTTGCTATAGCGACGTTAAATCTAAGTCCCTTGAATTTAAAGGATACTTTAGTACAAAATTCTTGTGGTTATAGCGACTTCGGATGTAACGCCGGGTTTGAGTGTAGCAACTGTTTTTAATGAATCATTTGTAACAAATCTTAAAAACGCAAAGAGCTTTGTTATCTTTTGTTTAGATCCACACAGATGGTCAGCAAGTACGATGACCTTTATCGTTTGTTTATAGATGCTATACGTTAAAAGAAAGTTCAGTTACGAAGTGATATTCTAAGTAGCAACTGTTTAGCAATCTTTTGAATAAGTATGACTCCTAGATGCACATTTACTGTTAAAAAAAAGGGTGAAATCGTTTGGAAATTTAAAAATGGTGAAAACTATATATACGAGTCTGTATCTCTATATCTTTGTCTGTAACGACTTCCGGATATAACGACGAAATTGCAGTAGCCCCTTTGTCGTCGTTATACCCGAAATCCACTGTATTCGCATACGCATTCATAGCAACCAGTACACACTTATCGGCTAAAGCACGACTACTGGGGTGGTCTTTGGGCTGCAGATGCACCCCATCGATCAAACGGTACCATACTCATGAATTTGCAACCCCTTTTTATCATCGCTCTCTCTCTCTCCATTACATTCTCGCTGCTCCCTTTCACCCTCTTCGATGTTTCATCAACTTTTCTTATATAGTTACACTTCTGCAGTTTTATTATGAATGACGCCATACGCATGAAATACTTTCCAGTATTAATATATATATATAGATATACATATATCGCATATGACGTATATTTCTAAGTACTAAAATCGGGAAACTTTCTCTGTTAAGGTATTCGAGTTAAAGTTTATAAACTGCATTAATTATCTTATTGACGTGTTACGTAATCGCGAATTAAATAGAGTGTTTTATAAAAGGTTTCAACTGTGCAGATTTTCGTCTTTATCTTTTGTGCATTTTTAAGAGTTTTACGACAATACGTTGGACTTGCTACGTCGTCATCGTTTAAGATAGAACGATGCATCAAAGGAATATGCTAAGCCTTGCAGTGCATTCTGCATATTACGTAAAGATTTTTCGCTTGAAAGTTAAATCATTTCATGCAAACATTGACAAAGGCTTGAGTTCTTTAGAATACCTGATATTTAATATGAAAGCGTCATCCACTAAAAGTAACTAATAAATCACGAACAGGTGATTTACCCTTTAGAAGAAAGCTTTACAAATGCAATCTTCCCATCTTTTACATCTAGGTATTAGTCGTAATATAAAATTGATTTACAAATATACATTGATGACCAAAAACAACAATTTAGTACTTAAATATTCTACCCAAAGACTTGTTTTCATTGATCCTACTTAGAAGGATGTCTTTAGACAATCCCTCTTGCAACTTGTTCTTTTGAAATATCTGCGTAAACCGCAATTGTGATCAACTTATATATATACTTATCTCATCCTGCCATTTATAAACAAGACGATACATCGTTTAGTTTCTGTAGCGATGTGACCTTTAGTTTGACCGGCGCAAAGTAGAAAAGAACAGCACTAGGCCAGAAAAGAAAGGAGACAACTCTCGGCCAAACTCTTAACCGGTGAGCAGCGTATAATCCGTACAGTACTGCACGGAAAAATTGACCACTTTATCCACTACAATTGTATTGCTCAAATGTGCTGTTATTGGTACCAATTACTACTGAAAATATCAACGAAATGTTTTATTTATATTTGAAGACATATTAAAGGTTTTAACGCTTGTTTTCGACTCGCACTACTATTCATGATCGAACAAAACTTTTGGCAGGTACTGTATGAAAAAGTATGTTTAATGAACAAGAGTCGAGAGTATAATGAGCTTTTTTCTCCCTACCTACGATTTTGCCAGCGCGCATCCAAGACATTAGAAGGAGCACATCGCTAGAGAAATTAAATAACTAACTTCCTAGAACTTAATTTTATTTAAGTATTTAATATATTTCTGAAATAATTTCAAACTTTTCAAGTGCACAACGAGAAACGGCTAGTAGGTACTCTTCCGTATTTTAATAATTCAATGTTTCCATGCCCTTATTTCATTTCTTTTGTTCCTTTAGACGAAACGAATTGCCAAAAAGTTGGCAGTTCTCCAGCTATCCACACGGTCCTTTTTCTTAAGAGACGAAAAATGATTTTCTTGGACCAAGTAGTTTCTATTAGTCCTTTATTGAAAATTTATTGTTTCAAACTAAATTTGTCCAATGAACAGTATCTAAAGTACGTTTTTAAACAGAAATAATCACTATAGAAAAAAGAAAAAGTGCGTATATAGGATTTGTAGATCTAGATGAAGCTTTTGACAATCTTAAATGGGAGAAGATGCTAAAAATACTTAAACGTCTAGGAATGACATTTAGAGATAAAGAGCAACAGGTAGGAGCATCGTAGATAAGTAAATATTAGGAATTTAGGGTTAGATATAGGTACAGAGGCACAAGATAAGAATACTTAGATTTGCAAGTGATGCAGCAGTAAAAGATGTCGTAGTACCTTAGGTACATATTGTTTCATGAAATTTTATTAATATACCTACGTTCGCCGACGTGCCATCTATCTTCGGTTCAATTTTGAGTTATAAACGGCAATATGTACCTACTGAATTCGTTGTTCTGTTTTCGAAATGGCGCAATGAATCTAATACTTTATATCGATCATTTTTCTTAACGTTAGCGGAAACTTCGACGATAATGGTATCGACATGCAGCCAGTGTAACATCTGGCACACTAGAAATTTTACTGCTTATTCGACAAGAAACGAAATATATTGTATGTATGTGTATCTAAAGTGCTGCTTTTAACGTATCCTTCAACAAAAATGAAATATTGCATCTATATCGGTATTTGAATGCATATATGAGGAAAATCCGCTACGACCAAAAAATACGCGACTACATATAAGTACCTACGGATTAAATTTTTGGTCAATGCCCCTGCTAGACGTAGATCGCGCGTTCGATCTTATTTGATCTCATCAGTACGCTCTACGCGCTCTTAAAACTCTTCTTGGTAACCCTAAGAATAGAATTCCGTTTTTAGAAAAGCCGAAGCTTTAATTCAGTGTGTTATAGTGAATGAATTTATCATTCCCTTGTCGGGAATCGAACCCGAGCTCCTAGATTTTACGCGCCAATGTTTTGATCATTGCCACTGCTAGACGTGGATCGCGCTATCGATCTTATTTGATCTCATCAGTACGCCATGCACGCTCTTAAAGCTCTTCTTGGTAACCCTAAGAATAGAATTCCGTTTTTAGAAAAGCCGAAGCTTTAATTCAATGTATTAGTGAATGAATCTATCATTCCCTTGCAGAGAATCGAACCCGAGCTTCTGGATTTTACGCACCAATGTTTTGATCAATGCCACTGCTAGACGTGGATCGCGCTATCGATCTTATTTGATCTCATCAGTACGCCATACGCGCTCTTAAAGCTCTACTTGGTAACTCTAAGAATAGAATTCCTTTTCTAGAAAAGCCGAAGATGTATGAAATTGATTGTAAATATATAAACGTTCCTTCCATATTAAATTCAAAGAGCATTTGACTCTAGTCAGGTTTGGTAGAACTGAAAAATTCGGTGTTTCCCGACATTTCTTACTAAAAATCAGAAGATTGACATTTTTAATTAGTTGAAGAAATTATAAATAATTATTTTACAGTTTTAAAAGTGTATTTATCGATGAAAACGGATTAAACTTTCTTAACAGTGACAAGCATCCTACCCCTAATTCTATGTTTAGTATTTAGTTCTCTTAAGTATCTCAAGAAAATAAAATTATGAAATAGTAATTCGGACGTTCAATGCCAAGCTTTGACGTTGAGTCTGAGCTTTTCAGTGTTCCGCAACTGATACCCAATATTTTCCAACCAACTGAAAGCTCTAGATGTTTTACGGTTTCCGTAGTGTTAACAAAGAATCGAAATTTGTTGTACTTGTAAAAGAAAGTCTTTTTTTTTGTAGTGGCTTTCAGATGGATGATCTTCGCCTCATAACCCTGCGGTGTGACTCTGCATCCATCTTTTTCATTCCCGAGCTGTCGCTGTTCCACTCGTTCAATCTCGTGAAAAGCCACACAATGCATTATTACACAGTTGTGTGCTATGTCTGACAGGCCATTACTCATTTGACTACTTCCGCTTTTCTGTCTTTTTTTCCTTAATCCACTAATTTCATTGATATATTATTTTTTTTTTACAGTTTGGAGGTACAGAAAACAATGAATAATCAACCTTTAAATATAAAAAACGCGATATTCGTGATGTTTTTATGACTGAGTACCTATACCAAATTAAAGGTGTAGGAATTCTACGTTTATTAGAAAAGAGCGCGGGACAACTGGACGTACGGCTAAGACGTGCGTGACTAAAACCTATTTTCAGGAAAATGTTCCTGTTGACGAGCATTCTGTTAGTATCGTGTACGAGGGCGGTTCAATAAGTACCCGTGTGAGACATGAAGACACCTTTTTTTTTTAAATTTGTTTTTTTATTTTTCAACATAGTCCCCTTTTAGAAAGATACACTTCTCCCAACGACCCTGCCATTTTTTTTACCCCTCCAAAAAATAAGATTTGTCGAACTCTCCAAAATCCCCCCCTGTCTCGGCGATGACTTCCTCGTTTGAGCTAAATTTCTTTCTCGCTAGTCATTTCTTCATGGTAGGGAACAAGATGAAGTCGCAGGGAGTCAAATCGAGTGAGTACGGGGTGTGCGGCAGCAAATTCATAACGTAATTCATGCATTTTGGCGGCAACAACTCCTGATGAATGTGCCGGTGCGTTATCGTGTTGAAAACGCACCTTCTTTTTCGTCAAATGCGTCCGTGTCTCCTTCAATTTTTTGTCGAAGCGGTCCAATAACTCACTGTAGTATTGTCCAGTTATCGTTCTTTCTTTTCCTAAAAAATCCGTGAAATGATTTCCTCGGTAACAACGTTTGCCAGGCTTCCTGGTCGCTCCTATCAAAAACGGATCTTTGCCTACGTTTAAATTCGTTGAAGCAATATCTAACTGTGATCGTAAATGGCGAAATGTCTCCATAAACAGTATCCAATTTTGTTTTCATCTCCTCGCATTTCTTCCCATCCAAAAACAAAAAGCGAATTACCGAACGATACTGCTCTTTTTCCATCTTAGCGAAAATAACGAAACACGTCTCAGTCGAATGGCTGCCAAATCCAAACTAACCTATCAATCAGTCTGAAATTCGTTTTGGCATGGTTTGATGGCAGCACACGATAACAACACCAATTTCCCTCAGGAACGTCCTCTGTCTTCAAACACGGGTACTTATTGAACCGCCCTCGTATGTATGTTGGAATGGTATCAAATGAAAGGTACTTATATCTGTCTGTCACGTAAAATCGTGTACCATCAAAATAATTAAATTAATTCTTAAAAATAGTCACTGAATATGACACAAATTTCGGTTTTGGTTACTATCTGTCCAAATTGCCATTGCCTAATAACTTTAAGCCGCAAACACAATTACAGTTACAGTGATAATACAGCTTTTAATGCTAATTGTAACCGATGATTTAATCGCGGGAATTTTATCGTTGAGTTGTTGATCATCACAAACATCTAGTTATAACAAATTTGCAACGTTTTGGTTACAAATTTTCCATGCATCCAATTTCTAATTAAAGCAGTCTAGGGCGGATTTAGGTCACTCACGTTACACAAACGTAGATAATTAAACAGCAATTGGAAATTCAACATTTTCATTTTAAATACTGATAAGTACCTATAGGCAATTATATAAAAGTAAAAACTTTTGGACTATATATTTCCACATTTTCTTTTAAAAAATATTTATATTGTGTAGTTGCATGTACAGTCGTCTGAATTTGCAAGGTGGACGAGGACGAAAAAGGTCTCGATATTTAGATTTGTAGGAGCATGCACCATACAAACAGAAGTCAACATAGTTTTATAAAGTTCATTACAGTATCTATAGTTTTTTGTTAAGCGAAGTTACTTAAAAAAATTAAAAGTTTCTGATAACAGAAAATACTACAAATGGCGCAGTAAACGTCATCTGTAGCACGATGCTTCATTTTAGGATTACGTATGCTCCAACAAGGTCCACTTGTGTGGATATCTACTTGCTGAAAACGAATCCCGGCGTAACCAACCTCAACGTGATAGGCACGCTAGCTTAATCGAATAAAATTCGAAGTGGTCTGTATTCTGTCGAAACTGCCAGACGCGGATCGCGATTTCGATCTTTTTGGATCTCATCAGCGCGTCGCAGGCAGCTCCGACAGAACACAGACCAACTTTTACCTGCTGTCTTAACAGCGCGTTTTAGAAAATACCACAAATGGCGCGGTAAACGCCATCTGTAGTACGATGCTACATTTTAGGATTACGTATGCTCCAACAAGGTCCATTTAAATATATGGATATCTACTTGCTGAAACGAATCCCGGCGTAGCTAACCTCAACGTGATAGGCACGTTACCATAATCGAATAAAATAATTCGAAGTGGTCTGTATTCTGTCGAAACTGCCAGACGCGGATCGCGATTTCGATCTTTTTGGATCTCATCAGCGCGCGCAGGCAGCTCCGACAGAACACAGACCAACTTTTACCTGCTGTCTTAACAGCGCGTTTTAGAAAATACTACAAATGGCGCAGTAAACGCCATCTCTATCACGTTGAGGTTGGCTACGCCGGGATTCGTTTTCAAGTAGATATCCACACAAGTGGACCTTGTTGGAGCAAACGTAATCCTAAAATGAAGCATCGTGCTACAGATGGCGTTTACTGCGCCATTTGTAGTATTTTCTAAAACGTACTGTTAAGACAGCAGGTAAAAGTTGGTCTGTGTTCTGTCGGAGCTGCCTGCGACGCGTTGATGAGATCCAAAAAGATCGAAATCGCGATCCGCGTCTGGCACTTTCGACAAAATACAGACCACTTCGAATTATTTTATTTTCTGATAACAGGTAGGAAGGCAGGAGAAATAAAAATATAAGACAGAATACAGCGCAGGGTTGAGTCGCCTTCAACAGAAAAAAGTCACTTCAGTGCTCGCGAACGGTTAATTTAGAGATACGACAAAGATATTTAAAGATGTATGTCTGGAGCGCGGTGCAATAGGGGTTGCAAACGTGGATGGTGGACGGTAGAAAGATTAGAAGTGTTCGAAATGTGGTATTACAGACGAACGGTGAAGATACCGTGGATAGAGAAGGTTAGAAATGAAGAGGTATTAAAGAGAATAGCAAAACAAATATGAAAATCAATAAGAAGTAGAGGAGATAGATTGATGGGATACTTTGTCGGGTATGAAGAGCTAGTCGCAGAAATAGAAGTGGGGTAGAAGTAGACCTAGCTTAGATTACTGTTCATAAATAGTCAAGGATGTGGGATGTTGTAGTTTTAGGGAAATGCGAATATTACCTCAGGATAGGAAGGAGTAGAGGTGTACGTCCAACCAGTCTTAGGACTGACGACCTTATGATGATGACAATTGGCTGTTTAAGTCAATGCTTACAGAAAGACAATACTGGCTTTAAAGTTAATTAAAACACCACTTGATTTGTAGGTGTTAATTAACAGTTGATTAAAGCGTACAAGTATATTGCTTGTCGAATATTGATTGGATAGATTTCACGAAAAACAACGAATCAGTTGAGTCTAGACCAGTTTTTTTTTGTTGTCCAGATGGGCGTTACGTAAATTTATCGGTAGCATTACGAATGCAAGTCTTGTTTTAGCATATTCTTCAGTTACCCAAGGGCAACATAAAAGAGGGCAAAGGTTGATTCAAGTAGGGGTTCGATAAGATAAAACGTAGTAGGTCGAGAACTGATAAAAAGTGACTGATCGATTTGAAACGTGAGCATTTTCATCTCTTTTTCCCTTTTCTTGCCAGATTATTCGCAATGGCAGCTTCAACACCACGACCGTTGAAACTTAAATAAAAACTCTGAAATAACATGCAAAACTAAAAACTTTTACACGAAAAAAAGAAGTGAATAAATTCCACTTCTTAAGTGGATTTTAAAATTTTCAACCAATACCTACTGTTTCACGTAAAGTTAATGTGAAGCGGCATTTATCTCCACTGCAGAAGAACTTTTTGTTTTTTATTCGATTTTTTCTGTAAAATAAGAGCAGTTTGTAATAGGCCATTCCTGTATACTCAACAAAATGATTTTAGTAACTGAGGTGGTGTAGGATACATGGGATCCATCTCATGAAAAATATAATTGTCGGATGAGAGATCCGACAGTCGAAAGTTGCTAAGGTACCTCATTATTCTATCGAGTCGCTTTACATTGTTTTATTTTACAGATGTTCGTCTTTCTTGATTTTTTTTCCCTTTATTCACAAACGACGATACAAATTATAAAACTAGGAACATCTAGGATTAATTGAAACAGCAAAGATCACTTTTTTGGACAACTTAAAATTCCAACCCCTACGTAATACTTTAAGTGCGCCTTTCAGATATTTAGCTAAGAGATGCGAGGTGTATGAATTTTTGTTTCTTACTGATGAACATCACAAATAAGAGGCAAAAATATAAAAAAGACCATTTCTTTAAATTAAAAAAAAAGAGTCCTTAATAATGACCAAAAAGGTTATACATGTACAACAAAGATTGTCAAACATTTCTACTACCTGTAGTACGTTTACGTTGTTTCGTTTCGAGTAAAGATTTTGTATCAAAAGAAGTAGGTACGGACTTGTACAGTAAAGAATGCGTAACGTGCATGACAAAAAGAATTTCAGCCAAACGCTTCTTTATTTATCATCTTTGAAGTTGTTTGGTCACAAAGGAAGGAAATACGTGTATGCAATTTTCAATATCCAAGTTTAGCTGAGATATATTATACCTTCTTTGCTTCTGCTAGAAATATTTCAGCATTATAAGAGCCTTACAAAGTATTCCGACGTATATCTCAGATACGTATAAATTGTAAGAGGTTTACTATTCTTATTATTAACAGATCGACAAAGAGATACCTTACTGAGCCCTTGCTTAACATTTAAAACACATATATAACTAGGTATGCCTATATGGAGGCTATGGCGTGCTAATGAGGTCTATTAAGACCAGTTTTTGTTTTTTTTCAACTCATCTATACTTCATTTACTTTCTTTAGCGATCTGCCCCTTCAAATGTCTTGGATGCGCGCTGGCAAAATCGTAGGTACGGGAGAAAAAGCTCATTATACTTTCGACTCTTGTTCATTAAACATATATTTTTTCATACAGTACCTGCCAAAAATTTTGTTCAATTATGAATAGTAGTACGAGTCGAAAACAAGCGTTAAAGCCTTTAATAGGTCTTCAAATATAAATAAACATCTTGTTGATATTTTCAGTAGTAAATGGTATCAATAACAGCACATGTGAGCAATACAATTGTGGTGGATAAAATGGTCAATTTTTCCGTGCAGTACAGTACGGATTATACGCTCCTCACCGGTAAAGAGTTTGGTCGAGAGTTGTCTCCTTCATTTTCTGGCCTAGTGTTGTTCTTTTCTACTTTGCGCCGGTCAAACTGAAGGTCACATCGCTACAGAAAGTAAACGAAGTATACTAGTGGTGAGATAATCTCACGTCGTGTAAGATAAAAATGGAAATACATTTAGCTTCATTAGCTCCCTAAATCAGTTGTGAAGCGCAATAAGACTTGATTAACGCTGGTCAGGATAAAGAAATCATTACATATTCAAAGGTTGAATTAATCTCAATATGGGGCTTCAAGATCAGAAAGGTATATTTCCTAATATATGATAAAGGATCACGAAAGAAAAAAGGAAATTTATTTTATTGACAAACAATGTTTACATGAGAGCTGCCGTCGTTCGGTGCGACAATTCATAAATTATGTGGATCTTGACAGTCGCAAACGAGCTGAGGATAGTAAAACAAGCTCCAACGGGGATTTCAACAAACATTCCTTTATTCTGTTCAGTATCTCACAGGATCAAAACTGTTCGAAAAGGATTTGCTACGAGGTATTTTGCAATTCGGCAGAATATAAACTTCTGAAACAGAAAGTCTCGCAGGATATCCATCCCATTCGTCAGTTATTCCGCGTCATGCCCTTATTTGCAAGTGATGAAACTTCTTGCGCCTGGTGGTAACGTGCACGGTGCATGTAAATGACCGAAGGGTAAAGTCGAGCACTTTTTATTTCAAAGCGACAGCGATATGGCAACGGCCAAGTTTCGAAGAATGAAAAATATGATCTGTAAAAGTTTGTCCTAGAAGTGCAGGACATATAAATTATTAGGACATCTCCTACTATGGCATATTGTATTTCTGATTCGGCCTTAAGCACTATACACAGGTCCAATTAAGATTATATTATCTGGGTCCTATTTGAATTAAATCACGTATGTCCGATAAGGTCTAGACAGCAGCCCTATAACAAATTTCCAGTCAAAAAGATCTTTGTTAATTGTCAGTCAGTCACAGTAAATTGATAATAAAAAAAACCTTTAAGGTTGTATTTCCTACAGTATTGGATAAATAAAATCTTGTAGACACGTCATGGGGTAAGTTTATTTTTCACATATCAAAAATAGCTAGACTTGGTTTCTGATCCGAAGGGACATGAACCTTGACGAAACTCTTGTACAAACTAGAGTGTGTGGATCGGCTTGCGAGTTTCAATTATTTAGCGAACCGGACCATAGGTTCGACCTTAATGGGGGGGGGGGGGTTCTTAAAGAGAAACTAGACCAAGACAAGTCCCTGCAAGAGGGCAGCAGCTCTTTCAGTACTCAGGATGGCACAGATCACGAGGATCGCTATGGCACTACCACATTATGATGTACCAAGTAAAACACACACGTAAAATGATGACGTCCCCATTCGGATGTCCGGGACTACCTCGGAGGATGTCATCAATAAGTGTAATAGGGGTAGGCGCATTAGTTCACGAATCAGAGCGTAGAATGTTAGGACATTAGAAAGAATAGGAGAATAGAGGACTCTATGGAAGTCAATAAGAAATAGGCGAGATAGATTGGTAGGACACCTTCTCAGGCATGAAAGTCTTGTCAGAGACATATTAGAGGCAGAAACGGAAGTTAGAAGGGGTAGAGGTAGACCTAAATTAGATTACTATTCGCAAATAGTTAAGGATGTGGGTTGTTCTAGTTTTAGTGAAATGCTAAGATTAGCTCAGGATAGGAAAAAGTGGAGGTGCGTGTCCAACCAGTCTTAGGACTCTCGATGATGATAAAACTTGGTTTCTTGACGTATCCACAGAATTCTTCTTAAAATTTTCTTATTACTGGTCAGGTTTANTCTCGACTCTTGTTCATTAAACATACTTTTTCATACTGTACCTGCCAAAAGTTTTGTTCAATTATGAATAGTAGTGCGAGTCGAAAACAAGCGTTAAAGCCTTTAATAGGTCTTCAAATATAAATAAACATCTTGTTGATATTTTCAGTAGTAAATGGTATCAATAACAGCACATGTGAGCAATACAATTGTGGTGGATAAAATGGTCAATTTTTCCGTGCAGTACAGTACGGATTATACGCTCCTCACCGGTAAAGAGTTTGGTCGAGAGTTGTCTCCTTCATTTTCTGGCCTAGTGTTGTTCTTTTCTACTTTGCGCCGGTCAAACTGAAGGTCACATCGCTACAGAAAGTAAACGAAGTATACTAGTGGTGAGATAATCTCACGTCGTGTAAGATAAAAATGGAAATACATTTAGCTTCATTAGCTCCCTAAATCAGTTGTGAAGCGCAATAAGACTTGATTAACGCTGGTCAGGATAAAGAAATCATTACATATTCAAAGGTTGAATTAATCTCAATATGGGGCTTCAAGATCAGAAAGGTATATTTCCTAATATATGATAAAGGATCACGAAAGAAAAAAGGAAATTTATTTTATTGACAAACAATGTTTACATGAGAGCTGCCGTCGTTCGGTGCGACAATTCATAAATTATGTGGATCTTGACAGTCGCAAACGAGCTGAGGATAGTAAAACAAGCTCCAACGGGGATTTCAACAAACATTCCTTTATTCTGTTCAGTATCTCACAGGATCAAAACTGTTCGAAAAGGATTTGCTACGAGGTATTTTGCAATTCGGCAGAATATAAACTTCTGAAACAGAAAGTCTCGCAGGATATCCATCCCATTCGTCAGTTATTCCGCGTCATGCCCTTATTTGCAAGTGATGAAACTTCTTGCGCCTGGTGGTAACGTGCACGGTGCATGTAAATGACCGAAGGGTAAAGTCGAGCACTTTTTATTTCAAAGCGACAGCGATATGGCAACGGCCAAGTTTCGAAGAATGAAAAATATGATCTGTAAAAGTTTGTCCTAGAAGTGCAGGACATATAAATTATTAGGACATCTCCTACTATGGCATATTGTATTTCTGATTCGGCCTTAAGCACTATACACAGGTCCAATTAAGATTATATTATCTGGGTCCTATTTGAATTAAATCACGTATGTCCGATAAGGTCTAGACAGCAGCCCTATAACAAATTTCCAGTCAAAAAGATCTTTGTTAATTGTCAGTCAGTCACAGTAAATTGATAATAAAAAAAACCTTTAAGGTTGTATTTCCTACAGTATTGGATAAATAAAATCTTGTAGACACGTCATGGGGTAAGTTTATTTTTCACATATCAAAAATAGCTAGACTTGGTTTCTGATCCGACGGGACATGAACCTTGACGAAACTCTTTGCAAAAACGCAAGAACAAGACCAAGACTGCAAGACCAAGACTGAATTTGGGCAACACTAAACAGAAGAGATGTGACACAAAGGACAGCGTGGACGCGAGTTAGTTTTAACAAAACGAAGTGACTTCTATGCTCGCGAAGCATTCATTTAAAAATTCCAAAAAGATTATTAAAGATGTAGGTATATCTGGAGCACGGTACTGTAGGGGTGCGAAACGTGGCAGAAAGCAACAGGCTGGGAGCTTTCGAAATGTGGTGTTACAGACAAATGACAAGGAGAATACCGTGGATAGAGAAAGTTAGAAATGAGGAGGTACCTATTAAAATTAATAGGATAACAGAGGACTCTATGGAAGTCAATAATAAATAGAGGACATAGGTTGGGAGGACACTTTCTCAGACAAGAAACGCTCGATGTCGCCGGTATATTCCAATGCAATGGCACTGTCCATATGCGACCACCGTGTCCGCATATTTTGCTTATTAATACATTGTTTTTTGGTTGTTATTTCAACATTCAACTTATTTTTGTATTTTGTGGTAATACCTTTTCACTCGAACGTTAATAAATGCAGATTATTATTAATCGTTACGTACAATTGACTTGTCTACGTATCAGTTGTTGGCGAAGGTCACGAATAGGTACGTGTGTTTCGTCGAAAGCCGATAATATAACGCGGCAACTGTTCTCAACCATTAACGGCTGGGGTTATGAACTTTATCTTAGTTCAAAGCACCATTTTTTATAGTGTTTTCTTTTAAATATTTGAGCAGGAAGATAAATGGTGGTTTCCTTGAGAAGTTGTCGTCATGCGCCATTTCCCTTATTTCTAACTACAGTAAGAATTATAATCAGTCGCTCGCCAGAAATATACGAGTACGTATTTCGTGGCCTTTGGGTAATAATTCTTTTGCATTCTATCGAACTCTCAAACTACCATTTGCGCACTGCTCTACGAGCGGAGCCGTGTTTGAGATATGAGAGCCATCAGTAACTTCTGTACTTATCGACATTGCGATTTATCCTCCTCCGGGAATGAACTAAGAAAAATTCTATTTCCATATAACGAATTTTTTCGGGAGATCTTGTTGATTTAAGGTCTGTCTTACCAGATTGAACAAAAACATTTGTATTGATGTAAATAACTAATAGAAGCAGGAATGTCTTTAACTTTTTCAGCCTTGGTCGAAGAAAAATCCCGTCAATTCTAAAAGGTCAACCATTCCTTTAGCCGGTTAAATAAAAAAATCGGTTGTCTGTAAAGTCGATTTACTGACGATAGTTGTACGTGACAACATCATAAGAAAATACTGATGGAATGGTTTCATTTTTCAAAAGAAAATTTTAATTTTATTTGTTTGATAGATATTTTGTATGGATATAGAGAAGGAGGTAAATGGAAATGTATTATTGTATAGCAGCTGTCCACGCGGACGCATCGTTCACTCAAATAGGAGAGAGACAGATGTCGAACGCTGCCGAACGCGGAGGCCGATTGTGCCTCTTTGTCGCTCGTTCCGCGCTATCGCTTGCACTTCAAGCCTTAAATGGAACGCCTCAGAGCGAGGTAACGCCGCATGAGTCACGTTTTTTCGTGCGTGCAGCCGACTCCATCGAATTATAAGACGTCACGTCAAAAATTTAGTTAAATAAAGTGAAAAATAAGTTTTATTTTGGTAAGGTCAAGAAAATTAACTTTTTGTTACTTATGGGCTTTTTTCTTTTTAAATTCTATACTTGGACCATTTAGCTTTTCAATTCAATTCAATTTTCAATATGAAACAAAAACAATGCAGTAGAGTGAATTAAAAAATTGTGAACTGTACGACTATACCATCTGTTATTATTTGAAATAATTGCGTGAAGGGGTGAATGGCAGATACGACCGAATGTCGTTGTTATCGCAATGGTAATTGAAGCAAATTGTTTTCTAACGAGAAAATATTAGTTTTGAGAGGAAAAATGCCGAGGAGCAATTAAAATTGATCGCAGGATAATTGTGATACATTTGCTGGTTAGCTGGGTGTAATAATTCATAACGGGATAAAACGGATTGTTGGCGGAAAACAGTAATAACTAACAATTAGAGGTCTTCCAGAAAAATGAAGGCACGGCTGACTCTACAAGTGTTTAATGCATTCAACGGGGCTCAGATGGAAATGAGTTCGCTAAAAAGGCTTGACAATGAGTAATTTTCCGACACACAGACACGTGTGCATCTATACGTGAAATACATCTGGCAAATGCCTATATCCCACAGTTATTATTATTAAAAAAAAAATATTTTCAGACTTGCTTTCGCGCTTTCCGATCTCATGTGGTTGGGTGGTTTGTAAAGTTCCTGTTTCAGAAACCATAAAATGGCAACAGTTTAACAATTCCTTGACGAACGGTTTATCTTTAAGTCGATTCCTAGTTATTTCAGTAATTGACAATGTTACAATAATAAACTTTGATAAATACAGACATTCAACTTGCGTGACTGCATTTGCTTGATGGCTCAAGCTCAAGATCAATACTTAAAAAAAAGGTATCGCTACGCATGATAAGTATGAAACGGTTATTCAGGTCGTAATAAGAATTTTATTTAATGAGTGCGTCAATCTTATCCTTTTCAAAATACTTCTCATTTGTGGTGAAGTAATTATCCCATATCCGTTTCCATCATTTAAAACATTCAACTTCTTAAGTCGCCTTTTGAGCTGCCTTGTTGTTTCAGTTGTTTTCCACTTTTCTTCCCTATTAGTCCCCTATGATCATTTCGAACTTCCTGAACAAAAATAAATAACAGAAGAGCAAATCATGAGAACAGGAAGGATGGCCTCGAGTGGTGAACCGAGTGCGGCCCTTAAACTTTATTTTTCAGGAAGAAATTCATAATGAAGAACCAAATTATTGTCAAAAATGCAAGCAACTAATTTTGTTTTTGGATTGACTTCCTCAGCACTTCGTGGTTCGTTATTTATATTTTGTTCTCCATTTTTTGCTGTGTGGTTTAAGGTGGATCTTGTAATCTTGAACGAATAGTGATTCGTTTAGTTTATGTAGCGATGTGACCTTCAGTTTGACCGACGCAAAGTAGAAAAGAACAGCACTAGGCCAGAAAAGGAAGGAGACAACCCTCTTAACCGGTGAGGAGCGTATAATCCGTACAATACTGCACGTAAAAATTGACCATTTTATCCACTACAATTGCATTGCTCAAATGTGCTGTTATTGGTACCATTTACTACTGAAAATATCAACGGGAAGTTTATTTATATTTGAAGACATATTAAAGGCATTAACGCTTGTTTTTGACTCACACTACTATTCATGATTGAACAAAACTTTCGGCAGGTACTGTATGAAAAAGTATGTTTAATGAATAAGAGTCGAGAGTATAATGAGCTTCTTTCTCCCTACCTACGATTTTGCCAGTGCGCATCCTAGACATTCAAAGGGGCACATCGCTGGAGAAAGTAATTGAAGTATACCATTGCTCGTTATTTGAAAGAAACTAGAAGCAGAGTTTTTTCAGTCGATACAATGTTCGGTCCTTTTGGGTTTTCAATCAGGTTTAATAGGAGTTTCGCGCATAATTTTCTTAATTTCAAATGTTCTAATAGACAATCTCCCCAAATTTAATTCATCGCCAATCATGTGGATAGTAAATTTAATTAGCCATCGAAGGGTACAAAAATATTGCACATGATCAATGTTTCCAGTAATTCAGGTTAGTCAAGGATCATCCTGACCTTGCACCATTTTACATTTAACAAGGACTGCTCCTTCAATGCCTAATCTACCATATGCATAGCTTTCGATAATTCATCAATTTCCTGCAACTTCTTCCCAATTTTCATTTACAGATTCATGTTGAATTTGTTCCACCTGTTGACCAATCTCCATCGTCAACAAGAGTAAAAACGCGCCTAACAAAAAAATCTCTAGTCTAGAATAAGGTACTTTTTTCCCTTGATCCTTTCCAGAAGCTCGGCTCGCATGTGTATTGGACATATTGGCATATTTATTTTGGAGGGCTAATTTTCTTTGCTTAGATTACTCCGATCACCTAAATATACTCTAACAAGTAGGTAGGTACCTAGATATCTAATATTATTCTGAAATGAAGTTGTAATATTTGAAAAAGATCTCGTAATAAATCCACTACTCGCTGTCTGCAATTGTGGTTGCAATGCTCTCGACTGCTAATGAAGCGACTGCAATATCAAAAAAAAAAAAAAAAAAAAGAAAGAAGCGTCATGATAACAAGTCTCGTCGCGTCGCGTGCTGGTGTAGATTGTCGTACTATGACATGCAATGTAAAGAGAGTGGAAGCAATAACCAGCGACGCTTTGTGCACTCATGATGTAATAGTCGATTATACTTATATATATATATATATATGTTCTCATTTGTAAGCGTGCCTATCTTCTTACGACTTTGCGTTTTCAACACGGAAAGCCTGTCGTTAGTGGCTCGTTTGTTTGCAAGTTTGTCGACATAATAAGACCGCAATCCGCAAACTTATTAATTATTATATCGTCGAAGAACGAAACGACAAATGGCGCACTGGCGTACTTTTATTGAACGTCAGATGACAAAGAATCGCGTCCTGGAATCAGAGCTGTTTACCGCTTCAGGCGCAATTCATTTGTAATGTATGAAAGATCCAGTCAGTAATGCTGCATTTCAACGAATATAGCGACAAACAACTTCGATATATGTAAGGGTGTGAAAGATACGGGGATTGAAAGTAGTGGACCAAGGCACCTAGGACATTTTTATATTTCGAGAAATGTATTCTAAAAATATCTGACCCGACGAGTGAGAATATTCTGAAATGTTCGAGAGTCTTTGTCTGTGAGTGGTGGAGGTAGTTTTTAACACTATCTTAGAAAAGTGTCACCAAACACTCGCTTAGAACAAGGAAGACTGCACCATTGTATCTACTTGAATGTTCCTGACTGGGTTTGGTCACAGCTGGAATGTTCTGGAATATCTAGAATTGCCCTCCAGTAGCACATTCTAGAACGAACTGGACCGGAAGAATTCAGAACATGCTGGAATGTTTGAGTAGTGGAGCTGGATTTTGACGAATAAATTAGGTTATTTTTATGTATATATTCCGAATAGTGTCCCAAAAAGTATTTGGACTATCCTATAATGTTCGAGATGTTTCCAGTCCGGTGTGCGTTAGGCTACGCCTACACTTCAACTAAACTGTTCAACAACAGTTTAGTCGTTCCAAGTAGGTTGTTAGTGCATTATCAAACCAAACTGTTTGATGCCGCATTTGTGCGCGTATACGAACTAAAGTTTTGTTTAAATGGAAAATAATCTGCGTCTGGGGCAATGTTAAAATAGATTTGGTAGAGACGAAAAGATCATAAGAATGGAAGATACTAGATTTATCTAATAACCAGTCAAAGACAGCTACAGGGCAAGTTTAATCAGCTTTATCATGAATTACATACATGTCCTGGAAAGCTTTTTAATTTCAGCAGAATGAATGTGGCAAACTTCATCGCATTACAATCACTGTAGTTTTTTTGGTTTTGTCGTACAAGGCTGGTAAAATCTGCTTCTCAATCCAAAGGTTGCTGTTCTATGGTGTAAGTCTGTCGGCCAACTGTTCAATTGGGCATAAATTGTAACAAGACTCAACCGAAAAGTTTGAGAGTTGTTGTGTTTCATACCAACATTGCCACTGACTTTACATCGGCGACTAAACTGTCGGACGACAAAACAGTTCCAGTGCGAGCCTAGCCTAAACCCAGCGAACTAGGTTGTCGTTAACCAGTATATATATGTGGAATGAAACGTTTTATAATGATCGTTGAAAACAGTTTTAACCAAATTAAGTAAATATTTTATAGTCAAACATAATAAATATTACGTTTTGAGAGTACTAAACCGATTTAAGATTATTTAGCTGCAGTTTTAGGTTTTCGTTTCATTGCGATGTGTTTTTTTTTTGAGAAAAAAAGAAAAAGTCAATTCGCTTTTAGCGTTATCAAATAAGCATCGCGCAAAATTGGAATTTGGGTTTTATCTTCACCTACTGCGAATGACTGCGGATTAGTACAACTAATTTGTAACATTAAATAGAAGGAACGGAATCCCGTGGAATTAAACACGTTCCGGTTGAAGGGTCGATTAATGCGAAAAGGAAACATTTCCACTTTTGCACATTTAACGGCTTAGGAAAATAGCTGTTCGAAAGTAATTTAATTAAAAGAAAAGGAGTAACAGATGTGTTCCGGCATTCATTCATCCACTTTAGTTCGTTTAATTTATGTCATTTGTATGTCGTTTTGATTGAAATCTCGCATGAACACGTTTTTGCGAAATGGAAACGGAGAAAATTGACGATATGGCACGGATGCAGCAATCCCTTAAATGTCTTATACTTCGATATTTTATCATTTAATCTCCAAGTGCTTGTATGTCTGCTGCAGCGGCAAACAATGGAAATGATTTAATATATTTTGCACTTCATTAGTACCTACTGCTGTTTTGGAACCTAGACGTGAAATGTATTCTTATTTCAATGCAGGCATTACAACTAAACAAAAGTGTACGAAAATGCCTACGCATTTCAATAAACTTAACGAATGCAACCAACCCGTCTTTATAATAAACTCCACGGTTTAATTATTTTGATGCTTTGTTCTTACTTTTAGCGTCGCACACGTACTCACCACGCATACCTACATATATATTAAGTTTGTCGCGCTACCGTTTTCTTACGTGTTACAATTCAGCAAAGAGAAGAACGCAATACAAAGTTCTCTGCTGCTGTCTTCAATCTTCCGGGGCGCAAGGTTCATTAGCGGATTCAAAGTGTTCCGCTCGTTTCGTAATTTTGCTTTCCCTATTCTACTATCTTGCACACAAATGAACGAAATTTTCTTATTTTAACTAACAATTTCATTTACATATCATATAGGAAGTACTAGTGTTCAATTTATGATTTCTATTGCTACAGTCAAGTGTCAACCAAAAAACAATAACATCAGATCTATTGACATTCTTGAAATGTACCTGCACGTCGTCAGTCCTAAGACTTGTTGGACGCGCATCTCCAAATTCCACATCCTTAACAATTTGAATAGTAATTTAATATATGTCTACCTCTACTCCTCTTAACTCCTGTGTCTGCTTCTAATGTGTATTTGACTAGCCTTTCATGCCTGAGAAGGTATCCTGTCAACCTATCTCGCCTATTTCTTATTGACTTCCATAGAGTCCTCTGTTCTTCTATCCTTTCTAATACCTCTTCATTTCTAACATTGTCTATTCACGGAATCCTCATCATTTGCCAATAACACCACATTTCGTACGCTTCTAACCTTTCCTTTTCCGCTGCGTCCACCGATTGTTTCGCACCCGTACAGTATCGCGCTCCAGACATACACCTTCAACAATCTTTTGCGAATTTCTAAATTACCCGTTCGCAAGCATAAAAGTGACTTCTTTTTATGGAAGGCGACTCTACCCTAAAATAGTAATAATATATTATTTGCCAAAGATATCAGAAATAATGGATTATTCATTAAGTTCTTGAGAATAAATGTTCGATCTAATCTTACAATGGACATTGGGCATTCTCGATAAATTACTGAAATAAAATAAAAGTATCACCATCTAGTAGGTATTTACAGCGATTACTGAAGTATATACTAAGATCTACGTCTGGTAGTTTCAATTAACTTCTGGCTAACAACTTAATTGGCAAGTTTATATCTTCCTTCGAACATAAAACTACTTCTACAATTTCTTTCCATGTCGGGAAAACCGGAACTCATTAATGTTTTTCTTTTTTAATTTCCATAATGAGTAGAGTTGACGCTAACGTGATTTTACTTTGTTGTAGAATAACTACCTAAATAGTATAAAGGAAAAGCTTTATTTACGGTTAATATTTATTTTGAAGTTTTAAAATTGGCAAGTGATTTCGGATTTCACCTGTGTATAGCACAAAAGCTTGCAAGGCCTTTCCGAATCGTCTCCTCCTGGTTTAATATGCGTGGTGTAAAATAAAGGCGTGACCGGTAAGAAAATGTTTCTGCCGAGGTTTTCCCGTAGGAGCAAAAGATCTGAAATTTACTGGCGAAAGTGAATTTGCAAGCAGCTGAATGGTAAAATGGAGCTCTTTATGCTTTCAACGTAAGGCTTCTTCCTTGAATATTTTAATTTCTCTTCCTTTCCTTTTGTCCTATAACGCGACGCAGAGACTCGACAATGAATATAATTTCTGACAGTTTTAAATAACAATCTCCAAGATCATTTTCAGACTATAAAGACATCTCCATTATTTATTACGGAACTTAAAGAATCATTGTTTTAGATCCGGTATTCAAACGTTTTCCCAAAGGAAATAATTTGTCATTTAATTTAGTCGAAAACAATGGGCTTTGTACAACTGCTAATTAAAGTATCAGTTCATGTTTTTTGGTGAATTAAAACGAAATGATGAAGCTCTTAGCGCGTGATTAAAAGAAAATAAAAATATAAAATCGCAACTGTTTTAAACAAAATTGACACTCGCTGTTTCAGCTAACACTAAAAAATTTAAATAAAATAATTCAAATTGTTCTGTATTCTGTCGAAACTGCCAGACGCGGATCGCGATTTCGATCTTTTTGGATCTCATCAGCGCGTCGCAGACAGCTCCGACAGAACACAGACCAACTTTTACCTGCTGTCTTAACAGTGCGGTTTAGGGAATACCACAAATGGAGCGGTAAACGCCATCTGTAGTACGATGCTACATTTTAGGATTACGTATGCTCCAACAAGGTCCATTTAAATATATGGATATATACTTGCTGAAACGAATCCCGGCATAGCTAATCTCAACGTGATAGGCACGTTTATGGTATTTACTAAAAAATTTATTCATGATGATTATCTAACTACTTTCATTATCCATTCGACGGGCATATAGGTACCTGCGGTAGAATTTAATCGAAGTTTGATTAAGTAATAAATTGAATTAATCTCTAAGAAATTGAATTAATTCTATAAAGGAATGTTTTTATCACTTTGAACTTTTCTGCTTCAATTTATCCCAATGTCCGCTAGTTGCACCTGTAAAAAGTGAATGAACTCCATGTTTCTGAAACAAAAACAGCCGGATTCAGATAGCTTTATCGTTGTCAATTTCTTTAATATCGACTCGTTGATTCGTCAACCTTTCTGAACAAAGACCGTACGAAACGAACTAAAATAGACCTTTATACGCCACGATTTATACGAATCCACCACGGAAGCAGCCGCAAATGATCTTACAACGTCAGCTTCGTTACATTTATCGGCTTTCATTAGTTTCATAATGAGCATTTACAAAGTGTCGACGAGAGGGACGCGGAGTGGCTTGGCGAGACAGCGGAGAACTGTCCTTTCGGATGGTCGCTTTTTGCAGAACGTGACTGAAGTTTTTCGCGCAAAAATACCCAATTTTCGTAGATTAGCTGATTTAATCTAGCTAATCCGAGCAGTAAATTTCGTGAATCACCCTTAATACCTTCAAAAACTCATGGAAACGACATAAATAGAACGCTTAACGATGAGCAACATTCGACCAAATCCACTGGCAATCCCATATATTAATAAGTAGATGATAAAATATCAAAAAAGGGATAAAACGATTTTATTCGGATCAAATTTTTGAAGTTATACGTGCAACTTTTGGTGCGTTGACAGTAAAATTTTACAATGAAACGGAAGTTGCCCGCGTACAGCGTGCATGCGCGCGCACAGCAGTCTTAAGTCAGCAGCATGGGTGCTGTTCGCAGGGTGACATTATTTAAACACATAATCGAAAGCATACGTTATCGATAAATATGTAAGTAAAAGTAATATAACTTCTAAATAGATACTTTCTGCGTCAGTAAACAATTGAAAATATTTCGTATTTATATTGCAACCATGCCCTGAAGTCCGCCGTTAAAAGAGAATTAGTAATCGACGTAGAGGTAATTTAGAATGACATGAACCTAATAAAGCTCTGCCCGTTTATTAATCTGTCTTTCTTGTTAACAGTTCATCTGGAACTCCATATCCATCCCTGATTGTCCTCATTTTCTCGTATATATGACATTATGAATGCAATAATGGTTTATGCCATTTTAAACTATCTATAATATGACTGATGTCGAGTTTTATTTCCTTTTTTCTCCAGTCAAAGTAAAATAAAATATTTCGTTTTACTATGTTAAAATACAGAAAACCTAAAAACACTCTATCTGCTATCTTTGTATTGTGAAATTGTTCTCTGAATTTATGTCTTTACAATGAAAGAAAATTGTTTTCCATTGCTTAATGAATACAATGTGCAGTAATCAGAAAAGAAAGGCAACGCCTCTGCACTATGCGAACTAATGAGTGTTTGTTGTGAAAAAAAAAAAGTATTTAAGGCGTAGGGAGACAATATGGGAATTGTGCTGGCATGAAAACAAAATTGGCTTTTACCTAAAGGTCGCTACCTTTAAGTTACGTTGGTTGCTAAGAAATATAAATGGATTTCGTGGAAATTTATGATTATTCTGAACGGTAATGTTTGCTTTTTATTGGTATTTTCAGGCGAGAGATCAAATATCCATTTTTTTTTTAATTTAATTAAATTTCCAGTACACAGGTCTTCTTTAGATGTACAGATTTGTTTACATTTTTCTCAAAATTTTGCACTCCTTTGTCATCGCCAAAATTCTAACGGCGTTAACTACTTTTATCAAGAATATCTTACGTCAAATCAGTGGTTTGAGCAAAAGTCAAGGCCAAGTTCACATTTAGTCAGCAGTTGATTCTCGTTCCGAAGGTACAGAGCTTTTGTCTAAACTATCAAGATATTTCAGTACTTACTTACTCACCATAATACGTACCTAATTGGTTATGTACTTATTTGGCAATTTTCCCAAGAGAGTCTTTTCAGTTCTAACATGTTTCTATTTGTTATCGGTTAATTTAGCAATTCGAAAATGATTATTAAAGGTGTAATATATATTTGGAGCATGATTGAGCATGACTGTGAAACGTGGACGGTGGGCGGTACGGGAAAAAATGGTTAAGCATACATTTCTTAATATGGTGTTATAGGAAGATGTTGTACGGGTGCGAAACATGGGCAGTGGGCGCGGCGGAAAAGAAAAGGTTAGAAGCGTTCGAAATGTGCTGTTACAGGCGGATGATGAGGATAACGTGGGTAGAAAAGGTTAGAAATGAAGAGGTATTGGAAAGAATAGGAGAACAGAAGACTCTATGGAAGTCAATAAAAAATAGGCGAGATAGGTTGGAAGGACACCTTCTCAGGCATGAAGGTCTAGTCAGAGACATATTAGAGGCAGAAACAAGAGTTAGGAGGGGTAGAGGTAGACCTAGCTTAGATTACTGTTCGCAAACAGTTAAGGATGTGGGTTGTTCTAGTTTTAGGGAAATGCGAAGTTTAGCTAAGGATAGGAAAGAGTGGAGGTACGTACCGAGCGGCATGGCCTAGAGGTCTAGACCATTGCTTAGCATTCGGGAGGACGCCGGTTCGATTCCGGGTCCGTCTGCCTTGGTCCAAGTTTTTCAGTGGTTTCCTTGGATCACTTAGGCAAATGCTGAGACAGTAATATTCCACAGATAATCTTTCACTCTCTTCTGTCTTCATTTGGTCCGTCTCATCTTTTTCACCCAAACCACCACCACCCACCCATTCCCACGATTCCTGAAAGCAGGCTGAAGAGGGCCTTCCGCCCTACCTTCCGGCATAGTCCGGAGGGACTGTCCGCCCACCAGCATTTACTGGCTGGTGGGAAAGAAACACCCAAAAGTTTTCTTTTTTTTTTTGGAGGTACGTGTCCAAGCAGTCTCTGACGACCTTATGATGATGATGATGAGGAAAATGTTAAAAATAGAATAAAAATGAATAGAACAGGTTAGAAATGAGGAGATGTATATTAGGAATCTCTCTTCATTTCTAACCTTCTCTGTCCATTCTCAATTCAAACGAAAAAATGAATTATTGGAAAAATATGTCTCTGTAGATAACAAAGTATGTTTGAGATTTGAGCGCCACCCCTATTTTTTCTTGACCTCGATAAAAGTTTCATTAAAACATCCGGGCCCCACCTAAAATTATGGTATATGCCGACCCCTGCCTGGTCATGCTGTTTGGTTTGACATGAAGGGCTAGTTAGCGACATTTTAGAAGTACAAATAGAAGTTAAGAAGACTAGAGGTAGACCCAGTCATGGGGCTGAAGACCTGATGGTAAGGTCTATGTATTTTTAATTTATTTAGTGAAAAACTGAAGCTGTTGTTCAATTTAAATTTACTTTAGTTGTGAAGGATGAGTTTGAAAAGCAGTTTCGAGTGATTTCTAGAAAATATTTAAATCTGATCATCTGTTTTTTTGAATTTCGGCAAAACAGAATACCATTCCCAACTGTATTACGATTAACGCAGCCTGTTCACGAATATTTTAACTTGCGAACCTGCAACTGCATACGGTTTCGATGAAACATGAAAAATGAATGCAGAACAATTAATGCACAAATTGAAATAACACGTCTGCTTTTTTCCGCTTCGGCATCCACTCTAATTAATTTTAACGTGAGCATTGCCAACTATTCCACGCTAAAATTTCCATCCCACCGTCGCATTTTTTGCACACAAAAAAGCGCTAATAAAACTGACCAAAAAGCAGCACTTAAAATATGGAAACTGAATCAGTACAAATGGCTTAACGAACCGGCATCTACCTACCTAGGATTCGCGGCAGTATTTCAGGGCATCGCTGCGTAAAAATTTTATTAGCCGCTTTTGAATGAAACAGTCGCGGTGATGAACTCCTTTCTTTCCCGCGGGAATACCTCTGCCAAGAACTGCAACTCGGTCTTAATAGACAAATGAAAATTTAGGTACGAATTATAATTTCAAATGAAAACGTTACGAACTGAATGAAATATGCACTGTCATCCAACCCTGGTTCTATTTTATCTGCAACTCATTCTTTATTTATTAGCCAGGCGTCCTGCGAAGGTAGACGAATTATTTATTTAGCATGTATAAATGTAAATAAACATGTACGTAAGTTGCAAACAAAGTTCGAGCATGGCTTTTGTATAATTCATATAAAAGATTTAGTACTGATTCGATAATTGCATTAAGCATATTTTTTCTAGTTAAAAATTAATGAATAGGATAACAACATGGATAGAAAACCCATATCACAAAGCTCCAGTAGTCTGCCAATTTTTTTAATAGGACTGAGCAAATTATCCAATTTCGCCATTTTATTAAGCAATCGATTAATTGAAAATTTCTATTATTTTGAATAATCGATTATTTAAAATAAAAACACTGTAACACGCTCCATTTTAACGTTCGCGGCTACTATCCTACATAGTACCGCCACGCTCCTCTTCGATAGTGCTACCAGCTACCATCTGGACGCTGGCGGCTGCTATCCCAACCTCCGGAGTGGTGTTATCTAGCTACCCCTTCCCTTCTTGGGATACCCAGATGGGCATTTAAGAAGCCACAATGGCCCAGAGGTTTATACCGAGCGGCATGGCCTAGAGGTTTAGACCATTGCTTAGCATTCGGAAGGATACCGGTTCGATTCCAGGTCCGTTTGCCTTAGTCCAAGCTTTTCTGTGGTTTCCTTGGATCATTTAGGCAAACGCTGGGGAAGTAATATTTCACAGATAATCTTTCATTTTCTTCTGTATTCATTTTGTCCGTCTCATCTTTCTCACCCGAACCACTCCCCCAATCCCACGATACCTGAAGGGAGGCTGAAGAGGGCCTTCCGCCCTACCTTCCGGCGTAGTCCGGAGGGACTGCTCGGTCATCAGCATTAGTGACTGGTGGGAATGAAATAGAAGACGTAACAACACGAATATTTCTGGTTATGCTCGTGGTTGTTGTAGTTACTGATACGGTTGTTGTTGTGATTGTGGTTGTGGTTGAGGATGTCAATGTAGTTGTGGCTGTGGATGTGATTTTGGTTGTGGTTGTTCTGGCTATGAATTCAAATTGATTTAAGTAATTGACTTGTCATTTATCCCGATTAATCGAAATGACTGATTATTTATTATTTATTATAACCGATAATCTATTTTTAACCGTAATATCAACCTTTACTACAACGAACCGTTTAAAAAGGAATTGTATAAGGTACCTAAGTAATTCTCCAGTCTAGAGAGATTAGCCAATTTTCCCGGTAGATATCCCTATCAAATAAATTCGCTTAGGTGTACGTAGCTACAATGTGTTAGTGTGAAGTCAAAGATAAATTTCGATTTTTCGTAATGAAAAAGCTATTTCACAATAAGATTAGGATGTAGAAACGTGGTGTCGTTTTGTTTTGCTCTCGTCGACGACGGCTGCTATTACAGGATGTAATCCGAAAGTCTCTTGCCGCGTCTTGATAACTCCGTTAACTTTAAAAGTTGCGATGGTTTTATTGCGGCTTTTGTTGTTGCACGTTCGTTTAAGATCCCATTCGACGACTATTGTTTTAAAGTTACGAGCATTGCAGGCAATTAAGGCTTCCGCGTCCAAGTGACTACGGAGGTCTGACTTGGCCTTTTAACCGACTGTGCCGCACGTTGCACTGCAATGTGTATATGACTATTATAGGCTTTTATCTTTTACAGCCACGAAATGAACGAAGGAAGAATCGTATCAAAAAATTCTCGTTTATTTTTAATAGAAATTGTTGTTAAAATTTTAAGAGTATGTATGAGTTAGAATGCTACATTTAGAGGTAAATGTCTACAGATGGCGGCACGTTGTCACTTCGATGATATTCAGTCATCCTAATCTATTTTATCATCATCATCGCAGGGTCGGAAATCGCTTCGCTTTTTAGCGCGAATGCCCATTCTTCCTTTCAGTGTTGGGCCACCCTCTTCGTATTTCATCTCCCCAACCTCCTTCCCTCTTTACCTATCTCCCACTTAACCCTCTCCCCTTCCCCAAACTTCTCCTATCTTCTCCCGGTAGTCATAACCACTAGGTTGAACTACCATCTCGAGGAGGGTTTTTAGTCGGTAGGCGCTCCCACCACCCCCTTGGGGGTGTCTTTAGAAGATTTCTCCTCCTCGAGGTTAAAATAAACAAAAAAAAGGTCGGAAATCTGCTTCGCATTTTAACGCTAGTGTCCACCCATCACATCAGCATCACCTACATCTCCCTTCCCGCCCCCCCCACTCAACCCTTTTCCCATCTCAATCCTCTTCCCAATCCCAACCTTCTATTTTCTTCCCTGGGATGAGCAACCCTCAGGGTTTATATTCCCACTCGAGGAAGGGTTTTAGTTGGTAAAAATACGACACTACATCCCCTTAGGAGGTGTCTTTTGAAGATTTTCCCTCCTAAAGAATAATCTAAACAAAACAAAAGGTCGGAAATCTGTAGACTGGTCAACCTTCCCATTTCCATAAAACTACAACATCCCACATCTCTAACTATTAGCTAACGATAATCTAATCTGAGTCTACCTCTGCTACTTATGACTCCTGTTCCCTTTCTTGTCTCCAATATCCACAGCGTCTTATGATCTCCTAATAACTCCACATCGTAAACGCTTCTTCCTTTACGACGAGGCAGAAGTAGAAAATTCATCTCTCTCCTACGCATACGGTGACTGTCAACGTTTTTCATTATACAGAGACAGTTATCCAGAAACTTGCTATTATCCATTCAATAATTAATGAACAATGTTTTGTCATGGCTCCAACGTCTTCAGTGCTTCGTATATCTGGACGACATTGTATAATGAGATATAAAATACGTCTATAGACCGAACTTAGACGAAGTGTGTAATTATCATCGACAAGTGCGTTGGCTTTTCCTCAAATTTCTTTGCGGAATTAAACTCTTGCGTGGGTTGGAGTTTAAGGCCCTTTTAATAGTATGGTAATAAATTACACTTTTTGAAATAACAAGTGTAGCTATTGGTATAATTCAAGACATGCACGCTGTCAAAACTTTATTAAGTCCATAAAATAATCTGAAAATAACTGCTTATGCATATGCATTTAACACAAATAACTTGTTTTTGGAACTTTGTTTATACTAATATGTAAAATTGTATTGGGCACTTATGTTTAATCAAGCGTGGTGTCTGTTTTGTGTGGAGTACCAAACAAAAATTTCAATTTCATTAAAAACAATTACGATAGGTTGTTTAAAAATTTTCTTTAAAGCTGATTTTATTTTTTACTAGCAAAATCCTATAAGCACGAGTTTTAAATAGGAGTCAATCTTCGTTCTGACTTTTATTACTACTCATACGCATCATGTGAAAAATGATTATTCAGGAACTCTTTCTCTGACTCGCAAAACGAAATCAAAAAGTGAAGCCAAAGAAAAACTTAATCAAACCATAATTTATAGAATTTGATTGTTATTCTTTACAAATTTCCGTAATATTTAATCACTTTATTAAAATTAAAATAAAATTAAAAAAATTCTAATGTTTACCTACAGTAAATTCCATTGGATTAATAAATTAAGGTAAATTGAGTTTTTGGTGTCTGGGTTCTTAGAGCATATTGATACAGAATAAGAGATACTTCATGGAAAATATTGATATTTTGTTTTCACCACTAACGTATTATTCAAACTGTGATGGAGTAAATAAATGTAAATTGACTATGGCGAAAAAAAGGGCATTGTAGTTTTTATTTAGCAATTATAAATAGAAAACAGGCATTTATATCAGAAAATACTTTTTTTGCATTTTGTATTTGTGTTTCAAATAAAACTATTTTGTACAATAGGTAAATATTTTCATTCGACTCCACGAGGTGAGGTTGCATATTGAAAAATTATTTTGACAGAGTGTGTAGCACCTGTGTACACCGCCATTCAATTCATTCCAATTCGATTGACGTAAATGTAAATTTTGGGTGTAAATACGACAATGCTCAATCACAATGAATGTCTGCAATCCTGTCTGATACGTCCACATGAATTCTGAACGCCTGCTAGGTGCTTTAAATGCCGGATTCACATTCCGCATGTACAGGGACAATGGTACAAAACACGACGGATTGCGGTTTTTCGTTGTTTGCATATTAGGGTCTAAAGGGATGGCGACAGGGTAAAACGGAGAAATTAATCTACTTGTACTGTTGAACCACACATATCTGCAACATCTCTCTCGAATACTAAAATTTGATCAAATGATTTTCAACAATTGATAGGTGTTTAGTGCTATTAATTATCTGTATTTTTACAATTATTTTCATTCAAAAACTTTTCCGTTGAGTTAGGTCTAGTGTAATTATTTGCTTTCGTTACATTTCAAATGTCTTTGTTCCTTTGTTCAGTTCAACTTTATAACATTTCTTAAACTGTTTAGATAATAAATTCCTTTCTTTTATTATTTGGCTTTATAATATTTTGTCTGGTATGCAAGGGAAGAAAAAGTAAGGAAAGAGCGAATATAAAGATAGGAGACGAAAAATTGAAAGAAGTGGCTGATTTTAGATACCTAGGAAGTCAGATAAGTCAGGATGGAAGGACTAGTAGGGATATAAAGCAGAGGATAGCGCAGGGTCGTGTCGCCTTTAATAAAAAGAAGTCACTTCCATGCTCGCGAACGGTTAATTTATAAATTCGAAAAAGATTGTTAAAGGTGTATATTTGGAGCACGGCATTGTACGGGTGCGAAGCATGGACGGTGGGCGTGGCGGAAAAAGGTTAGAAGCGTTCGAAATGTGGTGTTATAGGCGGATGATGAGGATATCGTGGGTAGAAAAGGTTAGAAATGAAGAGGTATTGGAAAGAATAGGAGAAAAGAGGACTCTATGGAAGTCAATAAAAAAAATAGACGAGATAGGTTGGTAGGACACCTTCTCAGGCATCAAGGTCTAGTCAGAGACATATTAGAGGCAGAAACAGGAGTTAGGAGGGGTAGAGGTAGACCTAGATTAGATTACTCTTCGCAAATAGTTAAGGATGTGGGCAGTCCTGGTTTTAGGGAAATGCGAAGTTTAGCTCAGAATACGAAAGAGTAGAGGTACGTGTCCAACCAGTCTTAGGACTGACCACCTTATGATGCTGATGATGATGATAATATTTTGTGAATATTCTAATTGTTACACAGACAAAATGTACGTGAGGAATTCAAATAGTTCCTGGTAATATAAATGAGGTTTTTCTGATTGTCACTAATACCTGGTTCACTGTTAGCTCTTTCTTACTTATTCTCTGAACTTTTCTGTATCTGATTACACTCTACACGCTCTCGTCTATGACAACATTCAGGAAATTCCAAGATTTATCCATCACCATGAAATGTTTCAATTAGACTCTATCCCCTTCGCTAGTTTTTCTCTAGTTTTAAGTAAATTAAAATTGTTAGTTAGTATTTAATAAACCTTCTTATTGAAAACATCAGACCAAATTGGCTACTAGTTTTATTTGAAAACATTCTAACAGAACGGCAGTTCTAAAACACAACTTCATAATGGTCTCCGGATACTTTTTTATCTCTTGACTGCACAATAGGCACATCATTACAAATATTACTTTATCTATACGAGCTACAGGATAATACGGAAGCATCTTGTTGAAGGAATGCACTGTTACATCTATTTCCCCTTATGCTAAACAAAATAAGTCCATCCGGTTTCATTGATGACGTTTTAATGTAAGACTGTACTGTATACATTTTGAACCCCTTGATTAAATACTCCATTCGTTTAAAGGTTACTTTTTTTATTTAACTAGATACGCTAATGCTTCAATTATTTGAAATTTTTGTTAACACTAACTACTATCAACGTTATCGGTTTCCAATTTCAGTGTTTTTGTTCCACGCTTCATAAAAATCAGTTTGTTACAAGCATCTCTTTCACTGGCATCAGCGTGTTTTGAACGAGTTTTCGTTGTTTTTCTATCTTCTGGATTGTTTGTTCTCTTCTCGACTAACTTTTATTGCTGCGTTTGGTGTGGTGCGCAAATAAATTTGACTGGCGACTAGCGCTGTTTATTAAACACCCCTTGTCATTCTTTGACATTTAAAATCACATTCTTTAGTTAAAAATATTTTGAGAGTAAACCTTTTTCGGCCATTACAAATGAGGTTTTCGCGCAGCGCTTTCAAAAGGAATATTTATTAATACACGTTATAAGTTTTTGAGTATTTATAGCTATAGTTGAGGTGTTCAAAATTGGCATAGTCAACAATAAAACTATCTCTCAGAGTCTTTCAGCGTCTCTGAGAGCGTCTCTCACAGTCTTTCACAGTCTCTCGGTTATTTTCTGGGTGTTTTTATGGATATCTCACAGAGAGACCGAATGAATAAAACTGAAAAATTGAGAGACTCGAGTCTCTCGTAGAAAGACTCGGATTTCTGAAATATGTTGAATTTAAAATGAAATGTCAGCGAGACACTACTTATTGAGAGATTCGAGTCTCTTGTTCAGATACTGGATACGAAATGAGGATCTCTCTATGAGCGACTCGAGTCTCTCGTTCAGAAACTAGATACGAAATGAGGATCTCTCTATGAGCGACTCGAGTCTCTCGTTCAGAGACGCTAAACAGTTTTTTTTTACAGTCTCTCGACAGTCTATTAGAGGCAGAAACAGGAGTTAGGAGGGGTACAGGTAGACCTAGATTAAATTACTGTTCGCAAATAGTTAAGGATGTGGGCTGTTCAAGTTGGTGGTACGTGTCCAACCAGTCTTAGGACTGACGACCTTATGATGATGATCTCGACAGTCTCTCTCAGCGACACCAGAGAGACTGGATGAGAGACGGATACTCGAGTCTAGCTTTCAGAGACTCTGAGGGACTGAACATTTTTATCTCGGGAGATGTTGTAAGCAATATCGTAAACACAGAAAAGAGATATCAAGTAGGAATTGCAGCGGATACTAAAAAAGAATAAGAAATAATATTAGACCAATTGATGTGTAAGAGGAAGAGAGCTTATTTAAAGGTATAACTATGTAGTTTTTCCAGGGTGGCGATCAAATAATTAAACAACTTTATGTTTTTATAACGTTTCGGTTTATTCAACGATCTTCAGACTTTTAAAGTTACTGCTTGTACACAGATATTAACTCAATTTTAAACATTCTTTCATGTTAAACTACTGCATACTACAGCCACCCTGGAAAAAACTATATAATTCAAAAGTAACGGTTAACTTAAATTAAACTAACTGTTATTCGGTTATCTCTTTTCAATTTGCCTGTAGGTACTACTCATGAAGCATTTCATAACTTAACAAGGGCGTGTTCAAAACGCAGCAAATGACTACAGCCCCAAGTGGAAAGAAGAAAGATATACATCAATTCTCAATAAAACTCTTAGCAATCAATTTAAATGAATTTCTTGTGTCCCACATAGAATTAAATCTGAGTACAGTAACGTCGTTACTCTTGATGATCAAAGAAATTGTTGATAATTAATGAACAACGTCTAGCCAAAACACGTCGTTGATTAGTTTTAATACGTATTAGTAACAATTGCCCTCATATTAGTGACTCTCTCGGTAACGGTAGGATTATTACAGGAATTGACCTAAAGACTACATTAGATACTTTAATTCGATATAGAATTTATGAACATGATTTAGGGACAAAGTCATTTCAGGTTCGGATTTCTTCCAAAATGTCTAGTGGGCCTTAATACCTTATCAACCCCTAGTGTAGGTATAATTTTGTTAATGCGATACTTCTTGCTAAGCCTTACAAGTGTGTAAGTACTTTTTTCTAAAGAGATCCCTAGTTCTTGACTTTCTTATTCCATTTTCTTAAGAGGATTGAGCGAGTGGCTCGTGTGGATTATCCACATTCGAAGAACAGGTCGAAAAGTTGAAAGTGCTCTCGAGTTTGTTGTAACAGCAAGCAGTTAAAGCCATTGCTGGTAATAAATTTAGTCGAGAACGTCCGCATGTCGAAACTTTACTCGTAAATCCACGTCTTCGATCCAGAGCAAGGTAACCGTTCGTAAAGACAGTTATCCATTAAAGAACGCCAATAAATATGTACCTGTGTCTTTATGGGAGAAGGAACGTTTCAATACAATTTGTCACTTTTTAGCGAATAGCCCTTTGTTTCTAGGACCAATAACTACCAAACAATACTTCCCACAATCAACCAGGTAAAATGCTTACTATAGGGTTGTTCGGAAAGTCATTTCGTTTTTTCCCGACAGAGGATTTAATTGTATTCTTTTGCACCCAACTTCACATTTCATCATCATCATCATAAGGTCATCAGTCCTAAGAATGGTTGGACACGTACCTCCACTCTTTCCTATCCTGAGCTAAACTTCACATTTAAGCCGTATAATTTTTATATGCCTGGAGACCTCATATAGCAAGGCTTGTGTGTGAAAAATTCCAATTAATTCTACACAGTAGTTTTTGGTTGGTTCCCTTTTAAATATGGAGAGCGATAAGCAGCATTTTCGACATATCTTACTGTTGTACTACAGAAAGGGTAAAAATGCTGTTCAAGCCAGAATAAAATTGACTGATGTGTATGGAGAAGGTGTGTTGACAGTAGGCCAGTGCCAGAACTGGTTCGCTAAATTTTGATCCGGCAATTTTGATATCGAAGATGCACCACGTTCGGGAAGGCCGGTTGAAGCTGATAAAGACGCGACAAAGGCATTAGTTGATGTGAACCGATGAATAACAACACGTAAGATCGGATTGAGGTTAAATTTATCAAATTCAACAGTTTATGACCACTTGAAAGGCCTGGGATTATCCTCGAAGCTCGATGTATGGGTTCCCCATGTTCTCACAGAGAGAAATCTGTGAACTGAATGATGCACTTCAACAGAAAAGGTCAGAACTAATCAACAGGAAAGGTGTAGTGTTTCTCCAAGACAACGCGAGACCTCACACAAGTTTGGTCACTCGCCAAAAGCTTTTACAGCTTGAATGGGATACAATGCTACACCCACCATATTCTCCAGACCTGGCACCATCGGATTATTATTTGTTCCGGTCACTCCAAAATTTTTTAGACGGTAAATCCTTCACCTCAAATGAGGAGGTCACAAACCTCCTCGATCAGTTTTTTGCCAGCAAAGACCAAAAATTTTATGAGCGTGGAATTATGCTACTACCAGAAAGATGGCAAAAGGTGTTGGACCAGAACGGTCAATATATAATTTAATAAAGTATTTGTTTATTATACGAAAACTGTCTTTCATTTCCACAAAAAAAAATGACTTCCCGAACAACCCGATATTTGTCTACATTTGTGGTAATTTAGGGATGAGTTTTTTACATTTTTGTCTATCTCAAAATAGTCGCTGATCTTGTCCCGCACGTTATTTTTCATATAGCATTGCAATAATTATTTTTCATTCTTTGCTGTGATAACGAACAACAATCGAAAACGTTATATTTCCAATTGCAATTTCTGTTTTGCGGCATTCGGGGCAATGAATAATTTTCTATTAGTCGAAATCATACCACACCACTAAACACCCTCTATTGTAGACGTAATGTAATGGCATTTTGGTTTACTGTTTAGATGTATATTGAAAGCAAAAAACGAACCACTCGTCATTGTTGCATAAATCAGCAATCCTATAGAGTACAGATTAAAAAGCCGGATATTAATTTTACATGTGGGACACAGAAAATGGACTCATCGGTGGTTTTAGTAATGAAAACAACACCCGCATTCAATTGGCCATCGATCTAATAACATTTCGATGCTGAAAAATCGGGTAATTTTGTCAGAATCGACAAAAATTTATCCGCATGGATTTATCCACCCCCGACATACATAATGAAATTCAATAAATCACCGGAGATTAAACGTCGGTATTGATAATATCATCCTGTATAGTAAATAGGATAGTGATATTCATTTTTACATTTTAGGAAATTGAAATTGAAACGCGTCAATTCAGAAAAAAGTCTCCATCTCAGTATTGCAATATTACAATAATAACTTAAATAGAATCTTACTAGATTCTATCATGTTTCTATCTCACGACGAAACATCAGGGAACGAAAGTGCCAACAATTTAGCTAAAACAGTCACAAATCCCTACCGGATTTGCCGTGAATCCCTGAAACAAAAGTGTAATACAAAGACAAAGCAGTACGCTTAATCAAGAGAAGTAATGAAGCGGAAAAAGATTTCTTTAAATTGTATCTTTCAAACAATAGAATCAAGCACCGATACTCTAGAAAATTTTGGAACAAGAAGAAATAAAATAGTTATAGAGCCAACCACCTTCAAAGTTTGGTCAAGTCTCTCCTTTTTTCTTCTCTATTTGGTAGATACGTAGACAAAAAGTTCATTCTGGTTAGTAATCTGTTAGGTGCATCTAGGGTTCAGTCGATAANGTGGAATTATGCTACTACCAGAAAGATGGCAAAAGGTGTTGGAGCAGAACGGTCAATATATAATTTAATAAAGTATTTGTTTATTATACGAAAACTGTCTTTCATTTCCACAAAAAAAAATGACTTCCCGAACAACCCGATATTTGTCTACATTTGTGATAATTTAGGGATGAGTTTTTTACATTTTTGTCTATCTCAAAATAGTCGCTGATCTTGTCCCGCACGTTATTTTTCATATAGCATTGCAATAATTATTTTTCATTCTTTGCTGTGATAACGAACAACAATCGAAAACGTTATATTTCCAATTGCAATTTCTGTTTTGCGGCATTCGGGGCAATGAATAATTTTCTATTAGTCGAAATCATACCACACCACTAAACACCCTCTATTGTAGACGTAATGTAATGGCATTTTGGTTTACTGTTTAGATGTATATTGAAAGCAAAAAACGAACCACTCGTCATTGTTGCATAAATCAGCAATCCTATAGAGTACAGATTAAAAAGCCGGATATTAATTTTACATGTGGGACACAGAAAATGGACTCATCGGTGGTTTTAGTAATGAAAACAACACCCGCATACAAAACTGGATAAATGATATTTTCTTCTCTTTTGCAATTAGTTCTTATTGACAGCATCAAAACTTTATCGAAATTAAAGTTTTGATGCTCATGCTATGGGGGCATTTTGAGTCATAAAGCCCAATATAAAAATTGAATAAATATGATTTTTAGTTCATATAAACTTTTACCGTTTGAAGTGAACGTTATACTTGGCATCATCATATTCGCCTTATAAGAGAAAAACGATGAAAAGCGTTATGCAGTTTAGCGTCAATTTTGTGTTTACTGCAATCTCATAAATTTTCAGAGAAACATCAAACAGTAAAATGGTGAATATTAACAGTTTTAGAGCCCTTTACGTATATCTTTATTTTTAAAGAGAAAACGGCACAGCATAATGGATGCTATACCTACAGATGAAATACTCCACAAAACAAGTATTTTAACACGAGTAGATGTAAAATTTTAAGTTCATAAGAAATTGCAAAATTTAGGACGCGCATAAACTTGTCTCGCTATCACAAGTGCAGCTTAGGGGATAAAAATCCGCGTTTTAACTTATTGCTTACGTTTATGTTGCACATCCGGGAGCCATAACTGGCATATGTACATAATATATAGCTGCCGGAAACACTTTAATTTCGACACGCTTGATTATTATCATTCGAGAGATTTGTGACAGCTATTCCACGATTCTATTAACATAAAATGAAAATAAGAGATTTTCCGACCATTCATGGTTAATCTTCTTAGCCGATGCCACTCGTAGTACCTACTGATAGAAAATTCGAATTTCATTACATTTAGGCTATTAATTCCTAAACAATAAAACCATTACTTACTAGTAATCCGAAGAAAGAAATTATCAAGTACCTAGAACACCAAATCGCAAGAAAAGTGAATTCATTATAATATACTTGTTTTAAAAACTTAGCATGCAACGGATGTTGCGCACGCATCTTGCTACAGAAAATTCGACAGTATGAAGTTAGAAGCGTAACTGTGAGTCAGAACTGTGGCTCTAGCAACGATAGCCGGCGTTAATGCTTCAGTAATCATTATTGTTTTGTACTTTATATTTGCCGACTAAATGAATATGTAAATGAAAATAGAAGTTTAACTAATTATACAAGCATCTTTTTTGTCACCTTTAAAAAAACGCATACAAGTTTTTAATCGAAAAACATATGAAATACGATAAGTCGTTCTTTATAATTGTAGTTTATACCTACTCAACTGTACTGTTTAACGTTGAAACAACCTTTTTGTTTTCAGAGATAACATAAAAAAGGGGTTAAAAATGAGTAGACAATAAACAGGTGGAGCAATTGTTCACATACAACGAGAATGTCACAATGCCCACAGTACCTTTTTGTCAAACAAAACGGTTTCAGTGAGAGAAGTAATCAAAATGCGCTGCAGTGTTATTTCTAGCAAACTATTGTTTGAACTTTTTCATATATGATAGCAGTGTTTTAAGCACGAACACTCTATTAAATTAAATATTGTTTTTCTACCTATCATCTATGTGTTGAGGGCGTGTTTCTCTAATTAGTTTTGGTGCATTTTTTCTAATTATTACCAGTACCAATCATGAATGAGCTTTGTTTAATATACAGATGAAACTTGGAAGCTTTTCCAAGTAAAACGTGATACTCCACAATTTACACTTCGAGGTTTTACAGAATAACGAATAATAGTCAATATGAACATTTTGGTTATAAATCTTTGTGTCCAAGCCATTTGCGTATGTGAATCGACATTAGTTTTCTGGTATATTCTTTGGCGTATCATTGTTTACATTCAATTAAGTATCAGGAAAGAAAGAATTGATTTTTAATCGATTTGGTATCATTTGATGCGGGTTATGATAAGAAACCAAAGAGTTATTTAACTCTGAAGTAGCCCGGTTATTCCATCTATCAGTCCCTGCAGGGCCAAATTTGAGCTTTAATAAAGTTGATGCTGAAAGAGAGAAGATAGATAAATGGAATTCGAATAAAAAATATCGTGCCGCCTTCTTTTAGTTACGTCACAAAGTTTCTAAACATTCTACTTCATTATATATCGTAGATCGTTCTTCTACTTCGTATATAAAAAGTTGCTAATAGCCGAAGAGACTTTAAAAGCGTCGAAGCCATAATTTACAGAAAGTTTCCCTAGTTAGTGTAAGCGGAAGTAGAATTAGCAAAGTCCATATCGCAAGTAATAGCAGCTCACCTTTGACGCGTACACTATGACCTGAAGTTAATGTAGAAAACAAAGTTTAATTAGTTGTCGAACGCTGGAACAATTTCAGGTATTACGAAATGTAATTGTACGGTTGAACTGGGCTTTGATTTTCATATTAAACACCTATAGATAGACGTTCGATTTTCAAATTAACTCTTAAACCCACTGATTGCGTGGTGTGCGCAGTCGCAGATCAAGTACTTAATTGAGCTGTTACATACGTGTCTGTATCAGGGATGTAACGGAGGTAGTTTAATCGGAACCGAAGGCGGAGTCGGAGTTTTTAAATTTGCTTTATCGGAGTCGGAATCGGAGTCGGAATCAGAGTCGGAGGCTGGGTCAGAAGTGGCATGAGGGAGAATTTTTATTTAAGGACAAATAAAACATTATTTAGTCAAATTTTTTTCATTTCAATTTTCAATTATAAAATAAAACACAAACAATGAAAAAATAATTGACGATAGAGTGCTCAGTGCACGTAGTGGAAGTCGGGGGGATTCCCCGCGCGACATGTNCAAGAAATTAAAATAAATTAATTTAAACCTAAACTACCCAAAGTAGCATATTATATTATATTAAATGAACAAAAGCTTTAAAACAAATTAAATCAAATGAACTGACTCCAAAAGTAGTGTATTATACTTTACGAACAAAAGCTTTGAAGCTTTGTCTCCCTTTCTTGAATACGTCTTCATACACGGTTTACACTTTGCCGAATCCGAATTAACTTCAATGAACTAGTTCCAAACACAGCTTGATTTAGGTTTCATTGTCCAACACAAAAACAGATCACTTTTATTGACAATAAACCACAAAAATCAAAACGAATATCTATAACCTATGAACGTGTCGTATGCGTAACAAATTAACAAGTGAAAAAATAATTAACGATAGAGTGCTCAGTGCACGTAGTGGGAATCGGGAGGATTCCCCGCGCGACATGTATGAAGTTCATACTATGAACCTGTTCATTACAGTTGACACAGGGCACCGCGCCGCCGCTATGTTATGCTTCGACCTCCGATTAAAACCTTCGATTTAAAAGTGTCGGAGCCGAAGTCGGAACCGAACTTAACGGAACAGGAGTCGAAGCTCCGTAACATCTCTGGTCTGTATCTCTTTACCTTTGTCTGTAATGACTTCCGGATATAATGACGAAATTGCAGTGGTCTCATCGTCGTCGTTGTACCTGAAATCCACTGTAAAACAAATTAATTTGGCTTTGCTAGGTTTAATGATTAATATTGTATGAGATACTATTCTAAAAAATCTGTTGATACTCGCAATGAAATTTATTTAAACTGTGAATCTGTTTTTATAGCATCATCCCTGGTACATATTATGCAAACATTAACGACCCTTAAAATAATCCAAGCAATATAAATACATATGAAATCCAGGAGTGCAGAAATTAATTTTATTTGAATATACGGTAGTCAACTCTTACGTTAACCTAAATTAGTAGCGATTAAATTAATCTTCCTATACGAGATTCATTAACCATAAGTGATTTATGCAAATTGTACCATACATTTTGAACGTAGAACACGGAACACAGACGATTTCTGACTCATTTCTAAATGCATAATGCATTCCCGTATCGTCACTACCTTTTATTAATTAGTATTTAATAATAACTGAAAGCGATTCTTCGCAGAGCACCCGGTGAAACATTTTATAAAATATTAAATTGAAAAAATAAAATTACTCGATGCAGTATCATGAAATATATTTGAAGGTTTCATAGCCTTGAAAATGACGGAAAAATCGAAGTAACTGTTGACCTTCAAACAAATTTCTTGAAACTTTTCGATTTAATATAATATTTAGTACCTACTTCCTTTAAAATTCATATGTAAACATGCCAGAATTTGTCAAACAACAAATCAATTAAAATACTCTTCACAACAATGGTACTGCCAAATACAAATAAACAGAAACCACACTTATAATAACGTCTTCATTTTGAGGGTATTGATATGCGGAAGTAGTACTTACACACACACATACCCCAAAAATATGCATCTATAAATAAAAAATAGTTATCAGACATTAACGTTTAATCAACTTAATTTCATCCTACTACAGATTACTTCAAGTTAATAAGGTAAAACTGTTTCTTGTTGCTTTCACTGAATCGCCAGGAATCGAACCCGAAAAACTTTCTTAAAGAATCGATATTAATAAAACATGTACCTAATACAATACGTTATCGTCGAATTCGCCTGTGTTTAAGTTTCGCCGATATCGCAAACGTCTTTTTCGCTTTTTATCATCGTTAGGGCATCAAGTCTGTTGTCTTTAATGATGGACCTGGTCGAATTTTTAACTATTTTAAGTATTAGAAATAACTACAAATAGCGCAGTAAACGCCATCTGTAGCACGATGCTACATTTTAGGATTACGTATGCTTCGTGCTACAGATGGCGTTTACTGCGCCATTTGTGGTATTTTCTAAAACGCACTGTTAAGACAGCAGGTTAAAGTTGGTCTATGTTCTGTCGGAGCTGCCTGCGACGCGCTGATGAGATCCAAAATGATCGAAATCGCGATCCGCGTCTGGCAGTTTCGACAGAATACAGACCACTCCGAATTATTTTATTCGATTAAGCTAACGTACCTATCACGTTGAGGTTGACTACGCCGGGATTCGTTTTCAGCAAGTATATATCCACACAAGTGGACCTTGTTGGAGCATACGTAATCCTAAAATGTAGCATCGTGCTACAGATGGCGTTCACTGCGCCATTTGTAGTATTTTCTAAATGAAATGATTGTTTATTTATGGGTAATTTACCTGTCGAACTCTCTTCTTCGATGTACTAACTCGAAAAATACCAAGCGTATGAAGTCCATTAATTTGAAGATGCCTAAGACATACGTTCAATATATTGGGAACGGCAGGTTCTTCCGATTGTACTGCTGCATTTAAATCAGCCGTTGATCCGTAATTAGATATCGAATCTAGAAGGCCAGGCACACTACCCGTCAGTTCTTTCTCTTTTATCATCAGGCTATCACAGGAACCGTTCTGAAACAAGAAAACAAAATTAAATTTTCTACACAATATTGCGAACGTTTAAGAGGTGGATGCAGATATTACGTGTAAACTACATTATTTTTTTGGGTATTTTTGTAAGATGTTATTGTTCATCATGTCTTGGTTTAAAATTGGCTGTCCAATGGTGAAGCAAGTTTGCTGACCAGGCTTGGGTAAAACTTACGTTTACCATGCTGTAGTCAGAATTGAACTGTCTTGGGTCAAGTTTGTCGTGATTTCCTACAGTGATTTTCGCCAAATTGTGGATATTTTTAATCATCATANTTCTACAAGTGGCGCAGTAAACGCCATCTGTAGCACGATGCTACATTTTAGGATTACGTATGCTTCGTGCTACAGATGGCGTTTACTGCGCCATTTGTGGTATTTTCTAAAACGCACTGTTAAGACAGCAGGTTAAAGTTGGTCTATGTTCTGTCGGAGCTGCCTGCGACGCGCTGATGAGATCCAAAATGATCGAAATCGCGATCCGCGTCTGGCAGTTTCGACAGAATACAGACCACTCCGAATTATTTTATTCGATTAAGCTAACGTACCTATCACGTTGAGGTTGACTACGCCGGGATTCGTTTTCAGCAAGTATATATCCACACAAGTGGACCTTGTTGGAGCATACGTAATCTTAAAATGTAGCATCGTGCTACAGATGGCGTTTACTGCGCCAATTGTAGTATTTTCTAAAACGCACTGTTAAGACAGCAGGTAAAAGTTGGTCTGTGTTCTGTTGGAGCTGCCTGTGACGCGCTGATGAGATCCAAAAAGATCGAAATCGCGATCCGCGTCTGGCAGTTTCGACAGAATACAGACCACTTCGAATTATTTTATTTTTTTTCGTTCGAAGCATCTTTAAAAAAAAACGAAAAAGGTCAAGGCACTGGTTACACCTGTTGCCTTAGATTATTTTGATTAATACTGAGCTACCGATTCAGTTTTACGTTTGCCAATTTCCCCTAATTTCAAATCAATACTAACCAAACATTTGTATCAAATTATATTGAACATTATCACCGACATACAAAGTTAATTCGCAAACCGTTTGTCTGTATGAATTAATAAAACAATGCTGGTGTGTACAAAAGTCATTACAACCCCTGTGTTATTTGAAAGTACCTACATACATACATAAGTTAATGTTTTGGGCCTGGAACGGCGAAATGGCTCCAGGGAGGGCAGTGGAATGATATAGAGGGAACATCTAGGCCGCAATTCATATTTAAAAAGGCCGCTCGCCGAACGAACGAGATACGACCGGACAAAGTTTTAATACGGGTAGGTCCAGGTTTAGGCACGTATATACAGGTACATGACCATTACTTATGTAACACATTAAATCTGGAGCATCTGTTGTTAGGTGAACGTTAAACGACCAATTTCAGCCTAATCAAATCAAGCGAACGAGAAATGCCTTAATTAGTTCCATAAATTAAATATCTTCACCCTTAACCAATAATAAACACCTAAATAATGAGAGCATGTTAAAATACACTGTAACAATACCCGCAACTACCAAACTACATTGGTTGTATTATAAAGCAAAATTCCAGAGCCGTCAGAGACAGAGTAAATATAAATATAATTATAACAACACCGAATCTTTTCCAAATATATAATATGATCTAAATTACCAAGTCCCTACAAATTAGACAAAAAATTTAAATTGTAAAATTTTAGCCAAAATACTACCCTTTGAAACTCTGAAATTCTAGTATGAATGGGGCATGTTTTCCACCGAAAGAGTTTTCAATTTTGGCCATCCTGGTCTGCGCCTAGAGCCGACTCAATTCGCGCAATTTGCCTTATCGTTAGGTTCAGTGTTTTCCAGAGTCCATAGGATGCCGCATATTTTCAGCCTGAGTAGTCCTATATCCATGGGAGTAACATCAAAATTTTCTAGAGATACTGTGCTCTGCGTCAGGAATAAAAGCGCTACGAGGCCCCGTTTCCGAGTTAAGGCTGTCGGAAGTTTTGGCCTAGTGTTATTTTCGAAATCAAGGATTAAATATTTAGGAGAACATATCTGGCGAACTATTAAAGATAGTGCAAAAATTCTTTCACCAACGGTTGGCCCTTACCTAAGTGTACAGGAAAAATTCAATTTCGAATAAAAAAAAAATTAAAAATTTTCGAAAATTTTGAATTTTTTATCAACACCGAATGCGACCGTATACGGTCCATATCGTTCGCACTGAGACGGGGCATCCGCCTGTGAAATAATTTTTCCGATAAGTCGTACCGTTTTCCAGCTACAGCTCGCAAAACGTCAGTTTTAGGACCAGTGCGCTCGCAAACATGCCCGCGATTAAAAATCCATAGCTCCCCAGATGTACGTCCGATCCGTACCAAAATGGGCTCGTTCGAAGCGCAATGAATGCGGCAAGTTTTCGACGGAGGCACTATTAAATTGTGACACTCCTGGTTCGCGTCAGAGCCGACCCAATTCGCGGAATTTACTTTTTGTTCTTTACAGTGTTTTTCTGAGGCCACAAGATGGGCCCTGTTTCCGGACTGAGTGGTCCGATCACAATGGGGGTACTATCAAAATTTTCTAGGGCTACTGTGCTCTGTGCCGAGAGCAAAAGCGCCCACCTACGAGGTTCCGTTTCGGAGTTATGGCTGTCGGAAGTGGTGGCAAACTGTTGTCTTCGAAATCGACAATTAAATATTTAAGAGAACATATCTGGCGAACTATTGAAGATAGCGCAAAAATTCTTTCACCAACGGTTGGCCCGCACCTAAGTGTACAGGAAAAATTCAATTTCGAAGAAAAAAAAAATTAAAAATTTTCGAAAATTTTGAATTTTTTATCAACACCGAATGCGACCGTATACGGTCCATATCGTTCGCACTGAGACGGGGCATCCGCCTGTGAAAGAATTTTTCCGATAAGTCGTACCGTTTTCCAGCTACAGCTCGCAAAACGTCAGTTTTAGGACCAGAGCGCTCGCAAACATGGCCGCGATTAAAAATCCATAGCTCCCCAGATGTACGTCCGATCCGTACCAAAATGGGCTCGTTCGAAGCGCAATGAATGCGGCAAGTTTTCGACGGAAGCACTATTAAATTGTGACACTCCTGGTCCGCGTCAGGGGCGACCCAATTCGCGGAATTTGCTTTTTGTTCTTTTTAGTGTTTTTCTGAGGCCACAAGATGGGCCCTGTTTCCGGACTGAGTGGTCCGATCACAATGGGGGTACTATCAAGATTTTTTAGGGCTTCTGTGCTCTATGCCGAGAGCAAAAGCGCCCACCTACGAGGTTCCGTTTCGGAGTTATGACTGTCGGAAGTTATGGCAATGTGTTGTCTTGGAAATCGAGAATTAAATATTTAAGAGAACATATCTGGCGAATTATTGAAAATAGCGCAAAAATTCTTTCACCAACGGTTGGCCCGTACCTAAGTGTACAGGAAAAATTCAATTTCGAAGAAAAAAAAAATTAAAAATTTTCGAAAATTTTGAATTTTTTATCAACACCGAATGCGACCGTATACGGTCCATATNGGGCATACGTGTGTGTGAACGGCTTATCGATTTGCCGACTAGCCGCGGGCGCCTTTCTTCATGTGCGCCGTATCTGTAAACGTATGTGTCGTAGCTGCGTTCCGGGAAAGCAATTAAACAGTTCGAAGAAAACGAAACGTTTCCGGACGGCTCGAGAAAGTTCCCGAAAGGAAGCAAGAAAGTATCTAAAGGAAGAGACGATCGTCGAAAGGGAGTAGAAATAAATTGACCGTTGCAGAAATGAATGAAGAAATAAATTAACAGTGATAGAAGTGAAATAAATAGAACAGTGAATAGTAACAGTAGGGTAAATAAATAGAATAATTACCTAAGTTTACTAATAATTTAATAGTGTTTTTAAGTTCAATGATAATTAGTGTAAATAAATAGTTTTCTTCTTAAAAGTTAAAACGTTAAACCCACGAACATTACAATATTACAAATTTAATTGAAATAATTAAGAAACTTGAATTTATTACAAGTTACCTAATTCTATTATTTCTACGGCAAATTCAGTCATTGACTATAAAAAATTGTAATTTTTGCGTAGTCATAAAAATTTAGTTTTCTCCCTGTGCCTACAATATCAATTTAATTAATAACTACAATGGTTAGGAAGCTTTGATATTTACCAAGACAATATTTAAAAAGAAAAATTCGGTAAAATAGTTAAAGTAAGCTGAATTGAACTTAACAATTTCAACTTTTTTTTTGAAACAATTCGGGCACTGCTACTGATCAAGTACACACGGATTTCCATTGAAAAGCTGGTCGCTTCCGGTATTAAACAAAAAGTTTCAATGTTGACTAACCTCTTCAATTTTTTTCTCTGCCGGGAGTAAATCAGGACCACCGTTTGAATGACGTGTTGGAGCATGCTGTGTTTGTAGTTACTTCGTTTTATACAAGCATTTATTGCGATTCGGAGAGGAAAACACAGAACATCACCTGCGGCATGTAACTCCCACTGATGTGTACGAATTTCGTAAAAATCGTCAAATAAAAGGATGTTATACGTATGATCATGACGTAAATCTATGTGATGTCGTGAAACACTATAAAAAAAATTCTATATCCTTAAGCAATTCCAACCTTTGAAAATCAGCAAAAACAATTTTTGATCTCTTTCTTATTGTGTTTTCAATTGTTTCATAATACTCTAAATTGTAACAGCCAGAATGTGTTAAATTTATTCCTAATGTGTAGGATACGTCACTTCAATAATGACAAATATTTAGCAATTGCAATGTTGGTCCTTTGACGCCTTGGTCATTTAAGTCATGTACGTAGCATTGCCTATTTAAAGCCAACTTTAAGAAGGGTTTCTGTACTGTTACGTATGCAATTAATTTCCACTGTGCCAAAAAAAGGCATATATTTCGGCTTGTGTGTAACATAGCGCAGTCATTTTTGTTTTTATTATTCCAACTTTCTAGCTTTGAGTTAATAAAAATTTCGTCTGTGCAGCTGATTAAAGTCCCTTTTGACATGCTATGCTCTCCACTCGNAGTAGTGTAAATAAATAGAATAATTACCTAAGTTTACTAATAATTTAATAGTGTTTTTAAGTTCAATGATAATTAGTGTAAATAAATAGTTTTCTTCTTAAAAGTTAAAACGTTAAACCCACGAACATTACAATATTACAAATTTAATTGAAATAATTAAGAAACTTGAATTTATTACAAGTTACCTAATTCTATTATTTCTACGGCAAATTCAGTCATTGACTATAAAAAATTGTAATTTTTGCGTAGTCATAAAAATTTAGTTTTCTCCCTGTGCCTACAATATCAATTTAATTAATAACTACAATGGTTAGGAAGCTTTGATATTTACCAAGACAATATTTAAAAAGAAAAATTCGGTAAAATAGTTAAAGTAAGCTGAATTGAACTTAACAATTTCAACTTTTTTTTTGAAACAATTCGGGCACTGCTACTGATCAAATACACACGGATTTCCATTGAAAAGCTGGTCGCTTCCGGTATTAAACAAAAAGTTTCAATGTTGACTAACCTCTTCAATTTTTTTCTCTGCCGGGAGTAAATCAGGACCACCGTTTGAATGACGTGTTGGAGCATGCTGTGTTTGTAGTTACTTCGTTTTATACAAGCATTTATTGCGATTCGGAGAGGAAAACACAGAACATCACCTGCGGCATGTAACTCCCACTGATGTGTACGAATTTCGTAAAAATCGTCAAATAAAAGGATGTTATACGTATGATCATGACGTAAATCTATGTGATGTCGTGAAACACTATAAAAAAAATTCTATATCCTTAAGCAATTCCAACCTTTGAAAATCAGCAAAAACAATTTTTGATCTCTTTCTTATTGTGTTTTCAATTGTTTCATAATACTCTAAATTGTAACAGCCAGAATGTGTTAAATTTATTCCTAATGTGTAGGATACGTCACTTCAATAATGACAAATATTTAGCAATTGCAATGTTGGTCCTTTGACGCCTTGGTCATTTAAGTCATGTACGTAGCATTGCCTATTTAAAGCCAACTTTAAGAAGGGTTTCTGTACTGTTACGTATGCAATTAATTTCCACTGTGCCAAAAAAAGGCATATATTTCGGCTTGTGTGTAACATAGCGCAGTCATTTTTGTTTTTATTATTCCAACTTTCTAGCTTTGAGTTAATAAAAATTTCGTCTGTGCAGCTGATTAAAGTCCCTTTTGACATGCTATGCTCTCCACTCGCTCCACAATTTCATTTAGAAACGTAAAATCCACCTTTCTTTGAAAGTATTATGAATATTTATAAGCGTAGGTGAAATTGCAAATTTCCTAAATTTTTTAGCAAACTTTTAAGTGATGCCTGTTTTCTTCTTCTTGTAATGTCGCAAGGAATTAAAAAAAAAATGAGTATTTGGCAGCATTTGTAGGTCGTAATTCTTGGAATGGAAAGGAATTATTATTTACAGAATAAAGTACATATTAGATTGCGACTCTGAAGTTTGACATGAATTTAGTCCATCTTTAAGGGCAGAGTCTATACTATCTATATGACCAAATTTGACTTTTTTGTGAAATGATTATCAACTTGATTTTTCGAAGCTATTGAATACTTACAATTGTATTTGGCATTTGATTTAATCTCGTCGTAAATGTGCTTTTAACCATCGACTCAAGTGTGAATGAAAAATTTTCTGGACTTTCTAATTTCGAGTTAAAAAACAGTAGTTTACATTTAAAGTTTTCATATTGGCTTCTCTTGACCTTGACAATTAACCCGAAAGTGCAAGTAATAGATATATAGATTATAAAATATGTTTAACTTTAATAACAAAGAATTTTTCTTTATCCCAGATATTGCCATCCACCAAAGCGAAACGTTTACCTAAAACCGTTTCACCTTTCTATTGGTAAGTTTTTCTTTATCCATATTTTTTCATTTACTTTAAAATTAGGCCCTGAAATGAGATATTGACGTACGAGAACGCGTTAACGGTTTAATAAAACCCTGCAGCTGAATATCTTGGGCATCGAAGCAATAGAATGTTGCAAAGGCAAACGTGAACAATTTATTGCACAGCAGTCAATTAACTTTAGCATCGAAATTGCTTTGTTGCAGTAAAAGGCGTTCATTTGTTTGGATCCGTATTTTCTTGCCGTTAATTTAAAAGTTAAAATTCGGGCTGTTACGTTTTCACGAGTTATATTTTGTGCCTAAATAGGTGCCTATATTTGTACTTATTGCTTTTCTTGCCGTTAAGGATGTTTGGGAGGTATGTCAAAATGCTACGAGGCAAATAAAAATTCGGAAGAACGTTCCTCATTCAATTTTAAAACTCCTGTAAAAATTACAAATTGATTCACTAAACCGTTAAGAAGTTATTGAAATTTTAAAAAATTGTAATTTTACACGTCATTTTATGGAGATTCGTTAACCGAACAGATTAAATTTATTTTTATTAACAGAAAAAAAGCTACCAGAAATTTCAAACTTTTATAATAAGTAACTTGAACTCTGGAGAATCACTTTAGCGTAAGGTTATTCAAATTCACTAAATGGTTATCGAGGAAAAAATGAAAAATTAGCTGAAAATCTCGTTTTTACTTGATAATATAATGATAATATTTATAATTGTCTGAAATAAATGCAATTTTAAAGTTTTAATTGTTATTTAAACATATTAAAATGTATTACGCTCATTATTAATAGATATTGAAACTATATTTTTTTGTTTCGAAGTTGAAATGAAGGCATATTCATTGCCAAAAGTCAGTTAAAAATATTCCATGTTATTCGTTATTTCTTATTTTATTCAAAGTTTTTGGTCAAATTCCAAATTTTCTCTCAAACCGTATACTTTTTTTGTATAGATAGTATTTATTTACCTCATGATATGCTACAAAACCTAATTAATCACGAATTGCTAATTTTATGTACTCTTGTCTCCGTTTGTATCTCCCAAACATCCTCAATTTAAAAGTGAAAATTCGGGCTGTTACATTTTCACGAGTTATATTTTGTGCCTAAGTAGGTACCTATATCCGTAGGTAAACAATCTTCTATTTTATTACTTGTTGCTGTTCGTTCGATGAAATTTGATAGATACATAAGGTAAAAAATTAAAATTTAGATAGCCAGAAATGTTGTTGCAATTGTTTTATCTGTTAATTGCTCGTTGAGAAATTTAATTATTTATCAGGAACTATTCATATTAGTGTTACAACAGACCTCTGCTTCCCTAACTACGGAAGTTCCGCATACATTTTCACATTCGCATCTGCATCTGATTCCAAAAAAATCAATAACATCGAAACAATAAAGCAAGTCGTAAAATTTATTGCTTTTATCTGTTGGCTGAAATTGGCAGTTTTCAAAACACAATTTAAATGGAATTGCAAAGCTCCATGTTGTGCAGGTACCTGCGCCAGCTTTCAGCGATTTCTCTGTAAGATTGTCAACATGTTATTTATCTACTGTTTATGTTTTATGTAGAATTGGCGTTGATGCAGCGTTATAGTCGGAAAAATTTTGTTAACGATAACGTTGTTCCTGTGCAAATAGCTTTATTATAATAATTTAGGACTTAAATCTATTTCCCAGTATTTCGCATATTGATATTTTCCAGTTGTCCTGTTAATTTAATTTCGAAAACACTAATAGTTATAGCGTTTATTTATTTTATATATTGTTTGCTTAGTGGTTTAAATTTTAATTTAAGAGTACCATTTTGAAGTCAAAAAGAAGTTAAATTTGGGATTACTTTGTTGGCATTAAGGATGCAAATGCTAAATGCAAAATTTATAACAAAATATTCACGAAAAGGGCGCACGACCACTGCATTAAGGTCACCTAAAATCATTACACTTCCGCTTCTGCATCCGTTTCCGTTTCCGTTTCCGCTTCTGCAAAAATGTACTGTTTACTTCCGTTATGACACTTCCGTTGCATCAGTAACACATATCAGATATTACCTTACTTTATCCAATATTCAGGGCAGGAAATATATATCAGTGTGCATTTAAAATTTTTAAACTTGAAAACCTTTTTTTATATAAGAAATATATTAAGTCTTCATCAGGCTGGATGCACCTGCTCCTTATAATTATTAATAATCCTTGGGAAAAGTCAAGGAGAGGTTGTCATTCTACCTAGCGATGTACCTATACATATTTTAGTTATAATAAAATCCAGGAGACGGCCATGGATAATACATTTCCTGTTGCAAAGTTTCATTATGAAGGAACGAAGCTCAGTTCCTTGAGTGGCACCAGATTGGAAAAATCTTTTATTCGCATGAAGCGTTGAATACGTTCGTCACTTTAAAAATGCAAAACTTTAAGAGTAGTTTGATTCAAAGCTTGAAACAGTAGACGTCCTTGAGCCGGGAGTTAGAAAGGTTCATTTAAAGTTGACGGTTTAGAAGGAATAAACAGACCGAACTTGCCCACAGGAAATTTCCTGCCAACAACTTTTCAAAAGTTCCACTACTTCATAAACCTATACTTGGTGTTTGAGAGGTATCGTAATATAAAAAACACAAGAAAAATTGAAACAAAAAACCGCGACATGTTCATTACTGGAGTTTTTCTTTCAAGAAAATTTAGTAACTAAAAGAAATTGTAGACCTCGAATTTTACGCGTATTTTAAATCATTGTATCTATAATTTCGCTATTTATTTATGGCGCATTTGCATTTTGAGATTGAAATTTTGAAAGTAGCCATTCTGACATTCCTATTAAGTACTCCATATTAGTAGGCAAATGCTACTGTTTAGGAATTCGCATTTCAAACTCGTCGTATTCTGAAGATAGATGGAGCTAACAAATAAAATAAATAAAGACTAGAAATAAGAGACGGAATAAAACGAAGGTATAGTTGAACTTTGAAGGAATGTAGAGTTAAAATTGTTGACAAGACGATTTAATCAGAACTATTTTTAGAAGAATTGTTAAGGTGGAACTAAAAGTTGATAGATTAAGGTAGGGTACCAATAGGCAGGTATACTGAAATTGGAAAATATTCAAGATACGAAATGCTAAGAATTTAGAGTTTAGTCCCAAAACAACCGAAAAAACGCATTGCAAACTCCCTCAGGTTTTTGTAGTGGATGGAAAATTGAAAATAAATTTTCACATTAATATATAGTATTTCCAATAACTCGAACGCCCAGTTATTATTACGCTGCTAACTTCACATTGTCAGACATTCGTTAGATGTGCATTCCAAAGAGTGTATGTTCTTGCCATTGAAAAATCGTTTGAGTTGTCTTAATCATAATGTTTCTCTAAAAAGTAAGGCCCATCTGACATAATAATTGAAATCGATACACAACAAAAATGTAAAGAAAAAGCAACACAAAAAGTGTTTGTGCCGATTGTCGGTAAGAAAAACAAACAACCACGTGTCGCAATATAAAGAAGAGACCACGCGAAGTCACGCTTACGATACACAATAAGGAAAAGAAATATTCATCCCTTCACAGAATCGTTGAAAGCTGAGCCACTGGTATTTGTTTAGCTGAAAAAGCAGGTATTGAGGTAAAAACAAGCTTTTGTAGGTACTATTACAGTTCTGATAACTTGATACCTACACTATATCGTTTCCTTGTCTTGTATAAGTGGCATGTCGGATAGAATATTGATGCGAGTGTAAAAAATCGAAACGGCGTTGGTGAAGTAAAAATAGCAAATTGAAAAAATATCGCTCTACATTTCTTGTAGATAGATACCTTCTACAAGAAAGACGAAAATCGCGTAGGTATTGGGCAATTTGAAAGTTATGAAAGTACAGATTTAAAAGAATAATACGGTTCTTTGTGGATTATACGTTTATTTTATCGTTAAAAATAGACTACTTTCGTCCGACACCAAAATCCCATGTATTTTCTTCTGAAAGTTTACTTTCGTTCTTTTTGTTCAATTTTACTCCCTCTAAATTTAGTCTGCGGGGTACGGACAAGAACATAGGGTTTATCCAGAAAAATAATCTGTTCCTTAGGGATAGGGAAATTAGTTTTATGTGGTCGTCGATGCTTTTTGACACATATTTAGGACATCAACACAAGCGAAGCCACGGATAAAACTTGGTAATCTTATATTAGTTAAATCTAAATGATGATTAAGAGAGATGCAGTGATCAGCAAAACCGATACTTTTAATTGTTCGTTTAGTATTATTATTTTGAATATATGTTCCACAAAACGACTTCGTAAAACTTTTTGTACTTAAAATTACTTTACAATTAGTAATAGTTACTCCTGTATAAGTATAGATTCGTTATTTTCTAGACCTAAACTGAATTGATTTGGTAATAATTCGACAATGGTTTCTTTACGCCCCTGTTATGCCGGAATGTTCGATAACACCGAGCCAATTTAATTTATGTCTGTATGCAAACTTACATTATTGATTATAAGGCACGCCATTTGTACCATTAGAACTTGAATCAGTTCGGTCTAATGGAAACATGAAATTGAATACCTAAGGCCAAATTAATGATGATGGCTAGACGTGATTTTGTTGGTTAAAATTAAAGCGTTCTACGTATATCTTCTTCGTTAAACGATTAAAGTTTAAACTAAAGCAACCTGTTGCTTATGCAAGTTGTCTACAACTAGTCAGATCTAATGAATTCCAAGTGAACATACATGGAATTCAATTAAATTGGTGTTATAGGGTAATTTTTACTAAATTGCAAAAGTTAGATTTACCTCTAAAAAAAGATGAAAATTTATATTCAATAATATCTACTTATTAAATATATTAAGTGATATACATAAACATGAGGGCAATGACGCGTATTCGCGTGGTGGCCTTCCTGTTACACCGTCCGTATTTGCCAATCGAGCGCTAACGTGTACAGATTATTACTATTCATTACGTACAATTGACTTGTCTACGTATCCGCTGTTGCGAAGGTCACCAATAGGTTTGTGTGTTTCGTCAGTTGATGCTTGCGATAACGCGGCAACTATATTCAATCACTTCAGGCTCGTTAACTGGGGTACTTCTTGTGCATACATTTTACATCCCCTATGTTGTGGAGTTATCACGAGATGTACTCTACAGGGCCCCCAGATATTACCCTTTTAACATTTAGAATACTAATCAGACGTAGTAACTAATATAAACAACTTTTAATTTATTTTTACCATAATATCCCTATAGAAACTACAGTATTTTTTAGAAATTTTTACAAACATCGATGGAGATTACATAATCAATAAAGAACATCTCATCCCTTTCTGGTTGCTTCCAATTGAAAATATCTTAATTTTTAATAGATTCGCCCAATAAAATAAAAGTTGCTATAGAACATTACTTTGAAAATACGATTTATTTTATACAGGAATAGCTGATTGAATTGGTAAAATTCTCATTACTGAAATTAGGATTCAGTAAGCGCCGTAATTATTTGTTTCTTTCCTTTCAAATAGAATTTACTTTTGGAAAGAGACCGCAACCTCGTCGAGTTCCACGCAGTATCAGCAACTGCAAAATTTAATTAATTATAACTTTCCAATTTAAATGGAAACTTTTCTGAAAAGTTCATTACTTAATTTCTAAATAAATAAAAGAGTTTCTATTCGAGGCTTCGTCGCTATCTGTACATATTTTTCATTTCCAGTGCAAATACGGAAAGTAACCGGTTGTCTAGTACAAGTTGTAGGGAATCGGACCATAACGGTAATCGAAGAAAAACAAACGAAATTTCGCTGAATGTTTCGCCGATTTATTGTATCTTCGTCGGCAACTCATTTCAAATGTTAGTCACTGACAGTATCATCTGACTTTTATTTTAGGTTCTCAACAGAATCATTGCTTGGTTCAAAAAAGAAACTTAGGGTTTATTTTCAGTTCAATTTATTTTATGTTTGATTGTATTTGTCCAAATACTAAACGTCTTGACTTGGTTCAAAAAAGAAACTTAGGGTTTATTTTCAGTTCAATTTATTTTATGTTTGATTGTATTTGTCCAAATACTAAACGTCTTGACTACCCACACGTCAGGTTTTTAAAAAATGTGACAAGGAGTGGAAGAACTGAGATGCTGAAGAATTTGCAATAAAACGGCGAAACATTCAAGGAAATTGTGATTATTTTCCTTCGATTACTGTATTAGCCCAATTCACTACAACTTAATTCAGAAATTATTACATCTTCTATAACTCTTAGTCGCTAGTCTAGTCAGTAAGCACTACTATTAACCTTATAGAGTCTTACGTGCATACATGTATGTCGAAAAGGGCTGGAGCAGTTGGCTTACCTGTAACAAAAAAAAACTTTGTTGAAATAATCGTCATGTTAGTTTAAATCAAAGAAGTTTCTTCAATTTGAACAATCTTATACACAAAACATTAAAACAAATTTTTAAAGTCTTCAAAGCACCTTCGGCCATGGCCATTTTGAACGACTTTTATTTCGTTTTTACTAAATTTTAAATCATTTCTTATGCACCTAACCATGTCATAAGACATTCCAACGTATCGTATTTTAAAAGCAAATTTATTAATTATTCTCTTGTACCAAAAAGGACTATTGAATTAGTCTGAAACGGCTACACAACTTCAAAATAAGATAATTAAAAGTATTCTGAAACTCTTAATTGACTTTCCATTTATTTTAAAAGATTTTTTTTAATTTGGCTGGTAGGAAAACACTGCCGTAATTTCTTTAAAAACGATTACAAGCGGAAAACAACTTGCTTCTCCGCCATCCCTTGTTAACGACGACGAAAAACTTTCGTTCCAATTGTCTTTTCTTCGTTTTAACTCGAATCCGGGTCAAAAAGTTGCCTTTCGTTTTTTTCTTTCGGACATTGTTTCATTTCCTGAAAAATAAATCCCCTAATCGAGTAACGTCGGATTCGACGACGAAACAGGAATGAAATAAACGCCAGACCAATTTGCCGAAGCTTTTGATCTAGCGCCGGAGTTTTAGCGGCCCGTCCCTTATCTCTCGGTTTAACCACTGGCGCGGAGATTCATCTTGAATGAATACAAATGTTTTTCAATCGATGTAAGTGTGCAAAATTGAAGACTTTAGTTTGAATGTGATAGAGGCAGTCAGAACTATGAAAATGTAACATATCCAGCTAACTCTAAAATACCTATCAAGTCGTTTTAAAAGATGTATTTCATGCTCATGACGATATATTTAAACTAAATAGAGATTAAAATAATTCGAAGTGGTTTGTATTCTGTCGAAACTGCCAGACGCGAATCTCGATTTCGATCTTTTTGGATCTCATCAGCGCGTCGCAGGCAGCTCCGACAGAACACAGACCAACTTTTACCTGCTGTCTTAACAGCGCGTTTTAGAAAGTACTACAAATGGCGCAGTAAACGCCATCTGTAGTGCGACGCTACATTTTAGGATTACAGCATCGTACTACAGATGGCATTTACCGCGCCATTTGTAGTATTTTCTAAAACGCGCTGTTAAGACAGCAGGTAAAAGTTGGTCTGTGTTCTGTCGGAGCTGTCTGCTGTCACGGTTTTCTGGGAAATGTTGTAGTGTCTTCTCCTCTTCCTCACACATTCCTCGTAGTCTTTCCTTTTCTGGTAGCCAATACTTATTAGCTTTTGTTTCTGATCCTAACCTAAATCTTGCATATATCTCCAGTTCGTTTCTGCGTTTGTGTCCCTCTTTCAAGTATTCCGGTTTATCGATTTTGTGTATTTTTGTGTATTCCTTTGCATATTTCTATAAATTTAGTTTTTTCTCTAGTTTTTGCATATTTTGTTTTTGTTCAATTTTCTCTGCTTCTGTCCATATGTCGCTGTTATTCTCCATAAGCTGATTATAGTAATCAGGTGTCCATTTCTTTTCTAGAAAGTAATTCCTCCTGTCTAACTTCCGCTTTTCTGCCATTGGTCTTTTTCTCTTTTCACCTTTTCTTTTTCCTGTATTTAACTTGTCTTTTACTTTTAAGCACTCTTTAAGTAGATTGCTTCCCTCTTTTGTAATTTTTTACTCATATTTTATCGCCTTTCTTTACCTGTTTCTAACAAACGAATATATCTATAATTCTGTAATTTAATTGGTAATTTATTCCAACAATCCTTATCATTTTATTTAACTAAATTTTGTACACCTACAGGTTCTCTTTTTCGTATTACGCTTTCAGAAAGGGTTAACACAGATTGACTTAACTAGAACTTCAAAGGCGGAAATTTTTCGGGACAAAATCAAAAGGATCGGTAAGAAAGAGAACAAGGCTGTGTGTTGCCGTTATGGAATGGTAATGAGGTTATTAATATGCGGCCCTCCATTTCTTTGTTCGTTTCGGGAAAAAAATGTCTTCTCGGCAAAATTGTTTACCGGATTTATGGAAATTAAAATGTTCGAGAAGGAATATGCTGAAAGGACCGCATCTTTATGATAAACTTTGGAAATTTTTACAAGAATGGCGACATTCTTATGATAAAATAATAAATGAAATTGGATTAGATTTTGATCGTTCGACTTCATCGAAGAGGTACCCACTACATTTACATCGCATCCCGAAATTAGTTTGCATAAATCATTATATAGGGTTGTTTGGAAAGTCATTTCGTTTTTTCCCGACAGAGGATTTAATTGTATTCTTTTACACCCAACTACACATTTAAGCCGTATAATTTTTATATGCTTTGAGAGCTCATATAGCAAGGCTTGTGTTTGAAAAATTCCAATTAATTCTACGCAGTAATTTTTGGTTGGTGCCCTTTTAAATATGGAGAGCGATAAGCAGCATTTTCGACATATCTTACTGTTTTGCTACAGAAAGGGTAAAAATGCTGTTCAAGCCAGAAAGAAATTGACTGACGTGTATGAACCTTAGAACGTATGCCCTATGATTCCATACTAATTACCATTCTATATCCACGGTTTCTGAATTCGCGGCATATTTATGGAACGTATACCCCTCGAATAAAGAGCTTTTACTGTACAGCAGTTAATAGTACAAAAGAAACGACAGGATTGATGTTATGAGACGTCAATTAAATAATCCGTTACTAATTGCATTTCTCTGAATAATTTCGATTTCTAAAGTAGTACAGACGACAAAAATTAAATGCTCCAGCCAAAAACTATAATAACTCCGACGAGATATTCTTGTAGATACATAGGTAGTTATTTCATCTTAAATATTTTTAATTGGGTTTTTGAGTTAATGAAATACTCCAAACGGTATACAGCATTAAGTTTTCAGAGACTTTATTAAATAAATGGATGCCTGGTAGTTTTAAACTTAGCCCAGTTGCTTTTAACTGTGTACACCAACCTGCCACTTCCGAGAACCTAAAATAACATTGGCTTACGTAATTCTCCCTTTGTTCCAACAACATTTATTTAACCGATTATTGTTAATTCATTTTGTGGGCCTCGAAAGGGGCTATATTTCGTAAAAACGGAAAACCTTGTCGAATTAAGTATCTGTTTCTTTACACAAATAAAAAGAAGAACAAAAATTAAATTGTAGAAGAGAAATTACAAAAAGGGTGATTTGGAGAGATACAAGGACAAGTAGAATAAGAGAAAGAGAAAGATAGAGAGAGAAAGATTTGGAGTGTATAAAAGGAATGAAGATCGCTCATGTGCTACTGGCCGACGTCTGGATATTTTTCTTCTTGGCGATTGACATTTTCGAGAGATCCGTTCTAACGACTAATTCAGCGCAGACCTGACGGGAGATAAAAGAAATTAACTTTTGGTATTTCACTCCCATCAGCTACTAACGCTAGTGAGCGGTTAGTCTCTCCGAACTATTCCGGAGGGTAGAATTAGAGGTCCTCTTCAACCTCCTTTTAGAAATCGCTGGCAGAAGGATTGAAAGATTATTTTGTGGAATATTGCTATCCCAGTATTTGTCTGAGTCATCCCAGGAAAACTTGGACCAAAGCAGAAGGTCCGGAAATTGAACCGATGTCCTCTCGAATGGTCTAAACCTTTAGTCCATGCAGGTCGGTGGCGAGAGATGTTTCGAAGTGCATATTCGGGGGTCTCTGGTTGCCTGGTTTAATGCCTGGTTAAATTTTTCGATTCGGTGACCTTTAGCTTGTGGTTCATCTGTTCTGTTGAAGTTGTTCTTATGCTAAATAGAAATTCGCACTCCCAAGGACCTCTTGCCACTGAGCGGCATGACTCAGAGATTTCGGATATTGCTTAACACCGATTCGGTCTGAGGTGGTCTAAGTCTTACTATAGTTTCCTTGGATCATCAAGGCAAATGCCGAAGTAGTGACATCCATTGATAATGTTTCACTATCTTCTCTCTTCATTTCGTCCGTCTCAGCTATTCCACCCTAAACAACACTCAGCCTAAAAGGAGGTTGAAAAAGGCCTTCCAACAATCGTCAGCAGTCTGCACTGAGTCAAGAAACGGTGAGGAGAAGAACCTCCAGGCGATGTCCAGCAAGCCCAAAAATCATTAGCATTACACAGTTTATAGATTGCTAACGTAAATGGTAGGACACTTTCGCAGGCATGAAGGTCTAGTCAGAGACATATTAGAGGCAGAAACAGGAGTTAGGAGGGGTAGAGGGAGATCTAGGTTAGATTACTGTTCGCAAATAGTTAAGGATGTGGGTTGTTCTAGTTCTAGGGAAATGCGAAGTTTAGCTCAGGATAGGAAAGAGTGGAGGTACGTGTCCAACCAGTCTTAGGACTGACGACCTTATGATGATGATGAACGTAAATGGAACTATACAACATCGGAAAGAGCGAGGTATAGATTGTGGCAATTATTAATGAGACACTTTGAATATTTGTAAAGATAAAAAGTTGGCAATTCTGTACTGACACCATTCAAAATCCTTTGCATAAGATGCTCATCATGTTTTTTCACCCCCCAAAGAAGATGCTGATTAGATAACCTAAACTGACTTAAACAAGAAATCTATATTAAAAAGCAACCAATCTGTGTACTGCTTTATAGGGAAACGTTGTTGCTAGTCTTAACACATATATTTACACGCGAGTGTCTAATGTAAGTTAATTAAGCTTGAAACATTCATTTATAACAATATTTCTGATAAAGCTGAGCGTAGCTATGCCGAAAATTACACTAGACCGCAGCGGAACTGCAATTCGAGTATAAATTCCATTCGGTAGTATAAATTTTCACATGGAAATCTTCCAACTCCATTATGGTTAGAACGTACAAAATATCTGTATAGTTTCAGAGGAGGTCATTCCAAGAATTTCTGTTTGCATAATAACGCAAATACGTTGCTCAGTCAAGAATACTTGCACCCTTACACCTTCCGGAATTCAACTTTAACTGAATGGGCTGTGTAGTTGTCGACGATTGACTGGTGTGTTTGCGCTTATATTCGGTAATTTGTTTGCCATACTTGTACAACTCCATTCTACTCCAGTGGAATCCGTGACGAAGCAACATCCGTCATCGTACGGTTCTTGCAACCAAACGGAATACTTACGAAATTACGCCAGTCCTGTCAACGTTTGGACAGTTCGACAGGTGCTCGACGGAAGGGCTTCACTCCACCAAATGTCAGACGCTTCTATTAACACCTTCACACTTGGAAAACTACGCTTTTTGTTTGATAGTAACGAAGACAGTGGAAATTAAATAATGGAGTCGAGGAAAAACAAATGTGAAAAAGAATTTGAGAATGTTCATATTAAGTAGTAAGTAAATGTATTTGTTTCGGCCTAGGAAAACCTATATAAACAAGCCTAAACCATACTGTTACACTCAATTCATCGACATTTTTCAATTACCGAATATTTATCCTTTATGTGTTTCTTTAAAATTACATGGTAAATGTCTAGATGAGGGTGAGTGGGATCGAAAGAGGAGGTCTACCCACTACTGTACCAGAGGCGCATTAAATGTCGAGAGCGCTCTAGGCTAGCACCTCATAGGCGCCCCTCTGGAGGTCATATGTTTTGCAAAATGCTTTTTTTTATTAGGTACTTCCTTATTTTTTTTTAGGTTTAAAAACTTCCGCGCGCGCCCCTTTTTATCCTTGCACCCTAGGCATGTGCCTAGTTTGCCTTATGGATNTAAGTCTAATTGATGTCTTACATTATTAAAGTCTTTATATCAAAGACATAAAAACAATCAACAGTCAACTTACAATTAGATACCTAAATATAATACAGTTATGAGTAAAGGTCTAGATGAGGGCCCCCGCCCCCAAAGGGGATGGGGGTGGGGGGATCGAAAGAGGAGGTCTCCCCTACCACTGTACCATAAAAAGTTCGTGGCGGTCTCACCCCTATAAAAAGTTATGGGGGTTCAAAGTTAATAAATATGCCAATTTTTATACATTTCTAGGCATGTAAATATTAAATATAGTCATTCTTAAACAATATTCAAAGGTAAAACTAATGAAAAATACATAACAATATTGAGAAAGTTATATAAAACATTATTTAAATATCTTTATCAATAGGGTAGGTTAGGTTAGGTTAAGTTAGGTTATCGAGTTTTGTTCAAGTGACCACCCTCTTTCGATCCCCCCTACCCCAACCCCCATCTAACCCCCATAACTTTTTATGGGGGTGAGACCGCCATGAACTTTTTATGGTACAGTGGTGGGGGAGATCTCCTCTTTCGATCCTACCCACTATCTAGACATTTACCAATTACATAATGAACATATCGCTTAACAATTTTATTTTCTACATACACAAGCTCAGAAGGATTTTTAATCTTAAAATCACCAGAAGACACGTCTTGTCGTCAGTGCATGAAGATGTTCTTGCATACTCACTGTTCACCGGTCAGGCGATCAGAAACAAATAAAGATTGAAATTGGAGCACATATGCAGTGTCGCATTAAATTTATGTTCGACATGTCGTATCATGTGTGCAACATGTTTGCTTGATGTGCGACTCCTCATAAAAATTCGAATAGTGCAAATAAAGTGACACGTCGAACATGTCCAAAATACCCACATGTCGTATGATCCTACAGCTGCTTTAAAATCTTTTTAATAAGTAGACTCACTCATATTTCTTGAAATTCTTTAATCTACACCTCCCCTCCCCCCGTGGCACCAAAATAACATTCTTGCGATAAAAACCTAACACATGAAAGCAATTTCCTTCCTCAAGAAGAAAGAATAATTGATGTTTATAGTCAGGAGGTGCATAAATGTTTTACGGTGTTTACAGTATGAAAAAAGTTAACATAATTTATCGGGCTCTTCGTGGCTACGTCCAAAGAAGTCCAAACAAAAAGAGATTCATGTGCATTGTTCGCCTTTTGTTTAGAATTAATTTCAACTGCGCCAGCACACTTGTACTTACTATTTTTGCACGAACGTGGTACCTACACTGCTAATGTATGCATATAGGTATAGCGTCATGTGAGGACGGAGATTATTTATTCGGTAACGTAGTAATGTGGAGGTCAAAAAAGTGCTAAATTTGTATGCACGTGATACGAACGGAGCGCTATTTATTCAAAATGTCCTACTTATGCGTTTTACCTACCGCTGTTCTGACATGAATTGCCATGTAACGGAAATACAATATTTCAATTCTTAGGCCTCCCGTTTTTCGTCCCTAGATTCAATTCTGCTAGACTACTCGAACTGAACGAAAAATTAATTTTAGTGCCTACCTATTTATACCAAAAACTGTAGGTGTTTCAAAAATGAATAGGAAATTTCCAATATATTTTGAAGAATGGATAAAGGGAGCGTTCAAGTAATTTAATTTAGAAATTCCGAAAAGGTTGTTAAAGGTGTATGTTTGGAGCACGGCGTTGTACGGCTGCGAAACATGGACGGTGGGCGCAGCGGAAAAGAAAAGGCTAAAAGCGTTCGAAATGTGGTGTTATAGGCGGATGATGTGGATACCGTGGATAGAAAAGGTTAGAATTGAAGAGGCATTAGAAAGAATAGGAGAACAGAGGACTCTATGGAAGTCAATAAAAAATAGGCGAGATAGGTTGGTAGGACACCTTCTCAGGCATGAAGGTCTAGTCAGAGACATATTAGAGGCAGAAACGGGGGTTAGAAGGGGTAGAGGTAGACCTAGATTAGATTACTGTTCGTTTCAAGAAGTTGGAGATATGCCCCTTCCCTTTATCAGGATGCGCCGTAGCATAATTCCAAATTCAATCAAATTTGTCTGCGGAGCTCATTTCTCCACCGATCATCGAGCGCGAACTGGACAAAAGTGTACAGTACCATTTGCGAAATTATTTAAACTGCCTCGTTAAAATATAAGAATATGCTTTATTTAAAAGCATATTTAGCCAAAAATAATAACAAGTGAATTAACTTAACGCTCTACACACCTATAAAACTTTTGCTTTGTTTTCTATTGTTAATTTAAATACATTTTTGTTTTAACAAATTGCTAAACATTTTCGCCTAGTACTGTACAGTTCTAGCCGATCTCCTAAGACCGTCCATCGACAGCTCTGCTCGTTCAAGCTTGTTCCAACTATTTCTGTCTAAGCTCACGCCCACTGTGTATTCTTTCTATCTTCGCGCAGATTTCTTCAAGGTCACAATTCTAACAAATTGAAATAGACTGTACTGTTCGCAAATAGTTAAGGATGTGGGTTGTTCTAGTTTTAGGGAAATGCGAAGTTAAGCTAAGGATAGGATAGAGTGGAGGTACGTGTCCAACCACTCTTAGGACTGATGGCTTCATGATGATGATGAAATTACTATCAAATTATGTAAATCGTTCTAAAAAAACAGTAGATACCAATCAAACCTTTCACTTGTTTTTAAACCGAGACTGTGTGGGAATTCGATTTGTGAATAATTAGTTTACGTTTACAAAACAGTTTTTCCAAAATTGGAAAATCCGAAATTGCATCACCATCGGTGCATACTCATAGAGGGCATCAATGTAGTAAGTGTGTAACTGTTCGGCATCCGTGTATCTGTCCGTTCGACGCTATCAGACGAACGTTTTAACATTTAGGGATTGTCACGTGCCGGAAATTCGATTCCGTCTGCAGCCATCGCGGCGAGTCGCATCGGTCGTTTTACTTTCCGCTTCCGTTTCCAAAGAGGTTTGCTCTACGACTAGCACACGCGTCAGCCCACTATGTGATTGAGCTGCGGGCCACGTGAAATATCTGATTATTGGACAGAGACGGACGACTTTTCGGCTTCAATCTGCTGAAAGGGATGGATGTCGTCAGTCGACCGGTCGTCTTGTTTGCATACCAAACTAAATTGAGACAGATATATATATATATATATATGTATAACCTTGTTTGAAAACCCAGCACACAACGATGAAATCAAGGCATTCATCGTTCACCTAGTTTTCCTACCAAAGTGGATGACAGTTTTCCCAAATTTGCCCAACGGCAACGACAAACATTCTGGATCGATAACTTTCCATTACCAAAACATATAACTTGAGTAGGATAACTAGTGAAACCCTTATCGCCTAATGTATTTCATATGGCATTTTCGATCGTCAGATTTTGCGTATCACAAGTGTCTAACTTGTGATAGGCAAGAGGAAGTCTACTCCTCCCACCCCTAATTTGACAGGTGGGTATTTTCTGTTGTTATCGTGAATTTTGGTTGCCCACAAGTAGTTATAATTTATAAATTCGGAAAAGATTGTCAATAAAAGTTTATCTTTTGAATACGGCTCTATTCGAGTGCGAAACGTTGCTGCTAGGTACTGCAAAAAAATAGAGACGGTACCTATAATAGAAATGGGAAGGTATTTGAAAAGGCGCTATCAAAGTCAATAAAGAAAAGAAGATAGGTGCATATGATATTATAGTTGGAGACATACTGAATGGAGAAACAGGAGCAAGGTAGGGTACAGGGTGGTTCAAAAGGATTACTGATATTCGAAAAAAGTCATAAATAAGGATGTGAGATAATGTATTTTTCCCGAAATGCGAAAATTGGCTCTAGGTATAATTGATAAGAGGATAAAATTGTTAATTCAGAGATTTGAGTCTCTCACAGAGAGACTAAATGAATAAAACTGAAAAATTGAGAGACTCGAGTCTCTCGTAGAAAGACTGGGATCTCTGAAATATGTTGAAATTAGAAAATTTTAACCATGTCTATCGAGACACCACTTATTGAGAGATTCGAGTCTCTTGTTCAGAGACTGGATACGAAATGAGGATCTCTCTATGAGCAACTCGAGTCTCGCATTCAAAGACTCTGAGAGACTGAATATTTTTATCTCGGGAACTGTAAAGTCTTTGTTGATGATGACCATAGAAACTGGATCTGAAGATAATGAAAATATTAATAAGTTTGAAGTTGATGTTTAAGACGGATTCGTAGACTCCTACTAACCGATCTCTCTTATTTCATATTATCTTCCACTACGCCCTCTACTCTCCTACACTTTGTAATAGGTCCTCATTTATAAACTTTTCTGAACGCGGTATTTTCAGCATCCTCAAACGCTTCAAACTTTTTCATTTCTGCAGCGCCCACCATCGCCCTCCACACACATACACAGTCGTACTCCAATTATACACCTTTCAGAAAAAGTCGAGCACAAGAGTCACTTCCTTTTGTTAAGAAGCGATTCAACCCTGCGCTATTATCGTTAATTTACCATTAGAGTATTAGATTACGCATCATGGGGTGAAAGTCTATATCATAGTACACACCGTCTGCCACTCTACACGGAAATTAGTAAACAAAATACTGAATGTAACTTTTCGTGCATCATGGGTACAGTTTTGTCTTTTAAAACTTTTCGTACTGTTTTCGATTTTAACTGAAAATTAAACATAACAATGTTTAATTCTGTTACGAAACCAAAGAATCGCAAAAGTGGTTTTCGTTTAATAAAAATGGACCAAGAGGAATGGCCTGGTGGTTTAGACCTTTACTTAGCATTCGGGTGGATACCGGTTTGACTCCGGATCGGTATATCCTGGTCCAAGCTTTTCTATGTTTTCCTAGGATCACCTAGGCAAATGTTGGGTCAGTAATTAAACACAGATAATTTTTCATTGTCTTCTGTCTTCATTTCGTCTAACTCATCTCAACCACCCTCAGCAATTTTCATGATTCCTAAATTCCAGAGGGTCTTCAACAAAAGTTTCTGAAATTGTTGACAAAAATGGCATCGCTTAAGCTCTTCAGCTAAAGAATGACTTAGAAGGACGTTCTAAAGGTCAAAAATTAGTAAGACTTTAATCGACAAGTCATCCCTGTGATATGGTGTCCCGGTTACTTCTCTACTGAGACTGAAGAGCACCTTCCGCCTTACGGCGGAGTCTATTAGATAAGAAACGAGGAAGTCGAGAATTTTTAATTCGTTCATTTTTTTTAATAAAGTTCCAATCAATGTCGCTACATCATGTTGATTGAAAACTGCGCTAAAAATTTTTATTTTGAAAGCAGTACCGAATCTCATTACATTAACGGTAAAATACTATTACATGCAGAAATAAGACAACCCACAGCAAGAGTGTCGACGTGTTTGTATTTGTTCAAGTTTATTTTATTTGGTCGTGTGTCTAAAGGCAATATCCCAAAGACTCCGCCATTCCATCAATTTTCGCGACGTTTCGAAGTTAATTTCGTGGTTCGGTAAATAACTCAAGATAAAGTGAGATAATAAGAAGAATCGTTATTACTTTCGTACCTTAACACCTACCAATGCTTGACGTTTCTCATTTTTATTTTCTTAAGTAAACGAGCAATGTTTGACATATCTGCAGAGCTATTACCTATATCAATAACTATTTTATATAAATATAAGAAGAGCTAAGAAAATTCTGTCAACTTTTAAACACGCCCTCTGAAACTTTTCGTAACGTACACATAAATAAACTTATATACTTACTAAGATATCTGCATATATGTATGCACAACATCTTTCTATGTACACTAGGCCAGTAAAACTTGGAAAATATTTCCAAGAACTTTATGATTAATACCGAAGTACACAATTCTGTTTACTGTCATGATGGAAATGTAAACAACAAACATCTACTATTTCAAACTCCTATATTCAGCATTCCCCAATTCATATTTTTCTCATATTTTCTTTAGCAATTACAGCAAATATAGAGACTTTTCGTTTTGTTCTGTACCATGGTAAATAATAATCAAAAATTCATTCCTTTTGCATGATGAATGTAGATAATAAAAAAGAGCACTAGGAGATATAGGTCATGCAAGATGATCCCTAAACGTAGAAATCACACATTTCTTTATCGAAGTTTTTTCTATCTGAAAATATCAAGTATTTCTCTGAAAACTATCCTGAACTAACACAACTCTTACAATCTCTTAAGCAAAGCGTAACATCCCTTACCTCAGAAGTTTTCAATTGCATTTATTGGATTTATATTAAGATCATCATCATCATAGGGTCGTCAGTCCTGAGACTGGTTGGACACGTACCTCCACTCTTTCCTATCCTTAGCTACACTTCGCATTTTCCTAAAACTAGAACATCCCACATCCTTAACTATTTGTGAACAGTAATCTAACCTAGGTCTACCTCTATCCCTCCTGAATCCTGTTTCTGCCTCTAATATGTCTCTGATTAGACCTTCATGCCTGAGAAGGTGTCCTACCAACCTATCTCGCATTTTTTTATTGACTTCCATAGAGTCCTCTGTTCTCTTATTCTTTCCAATACCTCTTCATTTCTAACCTTTTCTACCCACGATATCCTCATCATCCGCCTATAACACCACATTTCGAACGCTTCTAACCTTTTCCTTTCCGCCGCGCCCACTGTCCATGTTTCGCACCCGTACAATGCCGTGCTCCAAACATATACCTTTAACAACCTTTTTCGAATTTCTAAATTAACCGTTCGCGAGCATAGAAGTGACTTCTTTTTATTGAAGGCGACACGATTCTGCGCTATCCTCTGCTTCATATCCCTACTAGTCCTTCCATCCTGACTTATCTGACTTCCTAGATATCTAAAATCAGTCACTTCTTCTAATTTTTCGTCTCCTATCTTTATATTCGCTCTTTCCCTACTTTTTCTTCCCTTACATACTAGTTATATTTAGATACTTTATTATTATTTATACCACCCTTTCATGATTGCTCTGTCTTCAACTCGCCGCTGGTGTATAAACCTTAATTACTTTTCAGTGTAAAGTTGTTTATCATTAAAGAGCAATTTGATTTAAGTATCAAAGTTATATTGTATTATTAAATATCTCCAATCATTAATGTTCTTACTGAAATTAGTTGAGACAGATTACTTACAAGTATCTTAAGACTTTATTAAATTATACAATAACCATAAACTTCAACTTCTGATGATAGATTGCCGCAAGGAAATCAATATAAGTCCTTTAAACATTTAGTAGGTATCTTTTTTGTTATTCATGTCATTCTTCCATCATTCTATCAACAATGCTATGCTATTTCAGGATGTTGTCATAATTTTCGATTATTCAGCGAGTGGAATAGATGAAAGTCTTAACAAACTTCGTCTTTTGTTAGAATATCATACAATAAAGGATATAACTGTAATTCTTCCTGGATTTCTGTGCCTGCAAATAATAATCTATCTCTCTCTCTTTTGCACAGTGCAAGTACTGTCGCAGTTGACCAATTTAATTAAATTGGCATTATCTACGTACATCATTTCGTTAGAGGTCCTACTAAAACTGGAAGCATTGCGTTATAACTCGTAGATTTCTAAACTGGATTTTGGGACACTCTTAACTGACAGGTCTTATCTAGATCTATACATCCACATTCAATAGTAATGGTAGCCCTTTTTGTGTAATAGTGTTCACTGAAAATGGACAAAAGATCGTTGGAATTTACGGCAATGGTCTAGCGGTACCGACTTTCGCTGGTCTCTCTACCCGGCTGATGCTACAAGTTCTTTCCAAATTAATGTTTGTAAGCCATTGCCTAATACTGACTGATTTTGTTTGTCTATAGGATCATGAGATTATCATAGAAATTGTTCTCTGCACAGTGAATTTTTTTCTTTTAGTTGGTAGGTATGTGGTGTTACCGGCGAATGATGAGGATACCGTGGATAGGGAAGGTTAGAAATAGATGTTAATAAAAAATAGGCGAAATAGGTTGGTAGGACACTTTCTCAGGTATAAAGGTCAATCAAAGACATATTAGAGGTAGAAACGGGAGTTAGGAGGGCTAAAGGTAGGCCTAGATTAGATTACTGTTCGCAAATAGTTAAGGATGTGGGATGTTCTAATATCAGGGAAATGCGAAGATTAGGTCAGGATAAGAATGAGGTGCGTGTCCAACCAGTCTTAGGACTTAGGACCTTATGATGATGAATAGGTATGTAATATAATATTTCCGTCGGTGGAGGTTTAGCTAAAGCGTTTTAAAATTCTGATCACATTCGAGTTTTTAGCATCAGCATTGGGAATGAATCCTAATACATTTTCGTGCATCTGTTACAGAGAAATGCGCATACATGTCTAAGTACCTGAATAGCACTATGGTGCATATGACATGAGCATAAAATTTAATGGTGTCCCCTTAGCAATGACATCGGGATATATTTAAATTTAACTAAAACTTTTGCAATTCGAGCGTGCAGTTCGGTGTTCTGCAGTTGCAGACGTGCCTGGAATCTTTTCAGAAGCAACACAAATTCTTTTAATAGAAACCTGCTACAGAGAATTTCAATGCAAGTCTTTACGAGTATTAGAAAACGAAGCCCTTTTGCGACCATTGGCTCGAACGTTTTCTTTTGACGTTAACAACGTCATTTCAGCAAAATCGGTAAATTTAAACTTTGTCAAAGCTTGCACCATTCTCGGCGGACATTTTTGAAAACAGAATAAACGCAAACCCTATGAGTAATGATTTGAACTTTTCAAGGAGATAATAAACTTTTGAACCAAAACGTTGAGAAATCGGTATTATCGTTTGGCTAAGTCAGTCTGTAAAATATATTAAGAATTATACAATTTTAAAGGTTTATAGATGAACAACGAACTAAAAGTTAATTTGACTTGTAAAGGTTTCTGCCAAATAAAAGTGAAACGTCGTCTTGGACTAATAAATAATATTTGATAGCAATTACCATTGAAATTTATTTATCCTACATTACTAACAGCTGTTATTGGAATTAATTACTATCTATCCATTTATAAAGTCATGGACTGCTTCTATTTGCTTCCGGAAACTTCCCGTAGTTTTCTGTTGTCACTGCCTTGTGTGTCTGGTCCCAGTGTAATTTGCTTAACTCGACTGTTTTCTTTCGACAGCATCGCCGTATCGATCTCCACCTGCGGCAATCTTTCGTAACAATTGGCAGCTTTTTAATTATTACTGGTAAACAAAATGATCTCGCTGACGCTTATAGCAGCAGATAATAATATTAGGGCAGGTAATCTTCGGTGCGAGAGTATTAGGGTAGGTAGATACGTAATCTTCGGTGCTAGAGTCAAATCTCCACTTGCACGGTATTTACTGTTCCCAAAACGGTGTTGCCAATTTTGTCTAATTTCCAGGTTTAAATTTGTGATGAAATGATTACGAAAATGGAATTAGGTATTAAATTAAGCTAGTCTCTCGTATGTGCTTGCGAATGCGGAAGATAAAGTCCTTAAACAGAGGTGGAAAGCGAACCCGAAAAAGATTTACGATACCGGATTAACGCTTGCATGTGCTCTAGAAGTTTAGCGAAGTAAATTGTGCCTATAAATTATTTAACGGCTCTGAGGAACTTACACAAATACAAAAAGTAGAAAGTTGACGTGTTAATGGACATCACTTTGTAATAGAAGTTTGTCATGGCAAGAGCTTTCCAAGCTCATAAAAATTTCAAAGTAACTTCTAACTCAATAGTAACAGTCGGATCCTCTTGTTAAGAAATATGCTTAAAGAAGCGTACCTATCAGAAAAAGTTTTTCCGAAGAGTTTAGAACTTTCATTTTCTTGTAAAATCCAATTTTCAGAATAGAGAAACTCATCCAATTGACGCTTTATGTCAATGAAATTATATTTTCCTTTTTTGTGCCAAATAAGTGGAAAGATGCTCAATTTTCCCATGTCTTTTAGAATATCCTTTTAATAATATTATCCTGCATAATATTTATGACATTCGAAAAGATTGTTAACGATGTATGTTTGGAGCGCGACGCTGTACGGGTGCGAAACATGGACGGTGAACGCGGCGGGAAGAAAAAGTTTGAAGCGTTCGAAATGTGGTGTTACAAGCGAATGGTGAGGGTACCGTGGATAGAGAAGGTTAGAAATGAAGAAAGAGTAGGAGAACAGAGGACTCTATGGAAGTCAATCAAAAATTGGCGAGATAGGTTGGTAGGACACCTTCTCAGGCATGAAGGTCTAGTCAGATTCATATTAGAGGCAGCAACAGGAGTTAAGAGGTGTAGAGGTAGAGCTAGATTAGATTATTGTTCGCAAATAGTTAAGGATGTGGGATGCTCTAGTTTTAGGCAAATGCGAAGATTAGTTCAGGATAGCAAAGAGTGAATATGCGTGACCAACCAGTCATTCATTGACGTTACTGACGACCTTAGGACGATGATATAGTCTGTCAAACTGAAAGTATAAATTCTCAAAAAACCACCGATTTTCAATATCAATGTAATCCTAAAAACGAACATTACATTAATGTAGCGTGCAGATAGAAGCAGATTTACGGAAATCCTAATGGTCGTTGGCTAAACAACAAAAATAAAGCGTGCACGTTGCTTTTTTGGTGTCGTCTATAATGTGTATATACAGATTCGAAAACACCGATAGTTGATGCTCGGTAATTTAATGAAAGGCATTCAATTAATTAATTAATTGACTGTGCTCAAACAACAACACATTATCCACCGAAGTGGTTCTACACTGTTACGACGCGAACACGAAAAGCGAACAGTATTATTACAGCATCTGACTATATTCATTGCTGATGGTAGAATAAATGCATGGGCAAAGTTTAATGTAATATTACAGTTGCCGAAAGGTTTAATAATATGGTTATGCCGTTAAATACATGGGGCTTGTAATATAGTCATTATACGGAACGTCATTATATGTTAATAAATGTACGAGGCAAGGCAGAAGAATAAAAAAATCTCAATCTGGTGTACTGTATCATTCTAGTAAGCGTGAAATTTGTATCTATTTCTATTGGGATCCGTCAAATTGGCATACACCATCTGGTGGCAAAATTTATAACTCGAATGAGGGAAAAATTTACATAGGAACTGTGCACGCAAATTGTAAAATTGTTTATTAAAATAATAAAACACGTTAAAAAAGTAAAAATTTTTTTGATGATGGAGTCGACGAAGTTTTCTTCTAAAGTTAAATCAAATAAAAAGTTAATATGTTCAGTGAAAAGGTGCAAAAGCACTTCAGACATAGATCTTCACTCTTCACCTACATTAACTACTTTCCAATAAAAACTAACCGTTTTATATATGTAAAAAATATATTCGGAAAATTAGAGAAAAAAGTAAACTAATAGAAGCTTGGATGAAAGCAGTAGGTATCAAAGAAGTGAATTCCGGAATAAAAATTTGTTCACGTCATTTTAATGCACATGATTATATTTCAGCAAGTATTTACCATCAGCCATAACCTTAATATTTAAAACTAGAATCATACTAAAATTATAAAGTGAGAAATTATTTATTCCTGTGTAATTAATTTAACACAATTCTAATGATACGATATAAGTATTTTGAGGTTGAGAACCTACCCGCTGCAATACAACAAAGTTGCAATAATGTGTTTGTAACGTTCTCTTAAATCGGCTTTGCACGTGCAAGTCATTGATATGATATTGCTTAAATCACCCAGTAAACCATTGGCATTAAAAACACGCTCACCTTCGACGAAATTACCAAAGTGTCAGCCCAATCACATATTGTGTCAATACTTATCCTTTTATCGTAATTTAAAAACTTGGAAATTGCACGGTACACTATAGGAACTACATACGATAAATTTTCCCTAATCGGCGCCATGTCTTTAGGCTCCTCCCATTTGACGGATCCCAATAGGACATAGTGTGCAACAGAAGAGAAAATAGAGAAAGAGTTAATAGAAAAATAGGAGACTCCTCTGTACTGGTACGAAACGTGGACGGTGGACACGGTGGAAAAGAAAAGGTTAGAATCGTCCAAAGTATTGCGTTGCAGGCGAACGATGAGGATCATCGTGGATACAGAAGCCTAGAAATGAGGAGGCATTAGAACGATTAGGAGAGCAGAGAGTCGTACGAAAATCAACAAAAAATGGGCGAGATAGATTGACTTCCATAGAGTCATCTGTTCTCCTATTCTTTCTAATACCTCTTCATTTCTGACCTTCTCTGGCCACGGTTATCATATTTGGTTGAAATTTTTGCTGACATACAAACTGTGTAAAGTAGACGCCGATATCCATGTCATTACTTTTCTGCCATCCCTCGTAGATATATATATGTGTGTGTGCATTTATGCAAACGTGTATGTAGATATGTATGTATATTTATCTGGGACTGAGGGCCCGCTATACATATAAAATGTAAATGACCGTGGATGCGGGGATTTCGCAATTTATACGCAAATTCAATTGGACCAAAGTCGACAATGCGGGGAATTTTAGAACTCACTTTTCTCATATCGGAGGATATAAATTCTTTACGGGCAGGTTTGCTATGGTATGTCACGTTTGTATTACTGCAAACCGATTGTTTCGCATTTGAAAAGGATATAGGTACCTACATTCCTGTTCGCATTCAATTGAGTTATCTGCAAACAGATAATAGCAGATACGAACTTAAAACAACATTGTTAGTTGTTTGCTTTGCACTGAAATAAAGAGATACGAAATAAACATACTTTTTGTTATTTAGAAAATTTACTGCAATTTTAAACTATCGTACGTAATAGGATGGTAAACATTTCTGAATCCAAAAACGCATGCAGTCGCACATAAAATAATTGAGATTGTACAAATAGTTTTCAAATTTTACAGAAAGATACATCTCTCTTCTGGAAAACCATTTAAAACCTACAGATTTATATTCAGAAATGTTCACCATACTACAGTAATCAGAGGTAGCAATGATAAATCGATTGTTTAATCTGTAATTTGATAAGGTCCTGCTAATGGAAACATAGATAAGAAAATCGAATCATTTTTTTACTGGACATTAGAAGAAAAGGTTAAAAGCGTTCAAAATGTGGTGTTACAGGCGAATGATGAGGATACCATGGATAGAGAAGGTTGGAAATGAAGAGGTTTTAGAAAGAATAGGAAAACAGAGGGCTGTACGGAAGTCAATAAGAAATAGGCGCGATAGGCTGGTAGGACACCTTCTCAGGCATGAAGGTCTAGTCAGAGACATATTAGAGGCAGAACCGGGGGTTGGAAGGGGTAGAGGTAAACCTAGATTTGATTATTGTTCGAAAATAGTTAAGGATGTGGGATGTTCTAGTTTTAGGGAAATGCGAAGATTAGGTTAGGATAGGAAAAAATGAAGGCGCGTCCAACCAGTCTTAAGACTGACGACCCTGCGATGATGATGATGATGATGGATATTACTGTGTCTTGTAGAAATTCTAATATCGTTATATAGATATATGGCTCATTTAGGTTTTCACTGATCAGCATTATAACAGTATGTTTTTGTCTTTGAGTAACTAGTCGATACTTGTATGTATCTCCTCCTTGCATTAGAGATTGCAGTACTTACAGAACGTTTAGCCTCTGCTTTGGATACAGGAATTTTTTCAATTTCTATGATATCTGTCGTATCTACCTTTTTTTTTTGGCCAGTGCGTCTCCATGATCATTTCCATGAATTCTAGAGTGAGATAGTTCCTGAGCTAAAGCGAATTTCATTTTCATCGCTTCTAAAATAGTTGGTGAACGATGTTCCTTATTTCCTGATAGATTTGTAGAAGGTCCTGCAAGACTTGAACTACCTTAGGAGTCAGTTAGAATTAAGGACCACTGTATTTGTAATTCTAATATAACTCGTTCAGTGATGTAAGCTTCCCATGTCAACATTGAGCATATTCTTGGTAATTTATAATAATTTCATCTTTCTTCCGATGCTACTTCACCTCCAACTCCTTCTCCTATTTTAGAGCCATCAGTGAGGATCTTTTTATATTCTATTGTTTGTGCTTGCCACAATGTTTATTGAAATTGAATGAGACCTTAGTTATTGGTGCTATAGTGGCGTCTGCTTGGAATATACACTGGGTTGGTTCAAGGTTGACTTTTAGGGGTAGACTATTCCATAGTAGTTGGGTATCCAGTTTTCTTTCCTTCATTACGATTGAATTAAGATTGGTATATTTCTAACAAGTATTACTCGATTCTTGTATGTAAGAGATTCTTGAGTTGTTTGTTCTTGGATTTGTTAAACTACGTTTTCTCCACGTTGTTATTAATTTTATATTTTATGTGCATAAATAAGATTTTTCTCGTACCTAGACTAATAAAGGATACTTTTCAGTCCTCCTAAACCGGTCACCCACGTACGTATCTACCGAAACGTCTACGTGGATGTAGGTGGTAACTGAAACGAAATTACTTAATTTTATCCGTCCATTTATTACAGAGAGCTTAGCTAAATTTTGTAGGTACGCACAAATTCTATGGGGCAATAAAAAAGTCAATTACATCGTTTCTAATAAAGTGAAAAATATATATCTAGTCTCTTTTCTCTTTCTTCTACTCAAGTTATTGCCGCATAATGACAGACTTTTTCGAGTAAATAAATTAAATATTATCCCTTGCTGATCTGCAGGATTTAACCGAATGTTGGTATGACTTTTTTCGTCGACTTTTTGCAGTCGCAGCTCAGTTTTATCGCTTGTACTTTCCGCGATTTCTCTTTATTTCGTTCCGCGCCGAAGTCACGTCGCTTTCTGTCCATTACCGCCGCAAATCCTGCCGAGATTAAAGTCCACCACATATGTATGTAACTGGCCGTAATTTCTTATTATATTTCTCTTGTTATACGCCCTGGTCTGGGCCTTTGTGGCCCCTAAAAACGTACCTTTTTACCGCATCGCAACAAAGCAAGAAACCAAACGGGACTTGGCCTATAAGAATTATTCATGAATATACGTTTATATATGTTTACCTTTTACAGGAAAGATACAATGCTTCCTTTGAATGAAAATTAAGCCCATAAAATGATAATATCGTAGCAGATTTTCTGTACCTGTCTACGAGTCTTTCTATTAGAATAGTCTTTATTACATTCTTCTGTAGTTTAGTGCTTCTACAGTCAGTTGTTGCTACTTTCGATAAATAAATACGCATTAGATTCTATTGATTAGCGAGAACATCATCATCATCATCATCATCAACAACATAATCATCATTGTAAGGTCATCAGTATCCAGTCAAGACTGGTTGGATACGCATCTCCACATTTTCCTATCCTAAGCTAATGTTCCCATTTCCCTAAAACTAGAACATCCTACATCCTTAACTATTTGAGAACAGTAATCTAATCTAGCTCTACCTATACTCCTCTTAACTCCTGTTTTTGCCTCTAATATGTCTCTGACTAAACCTTCATGCCTGAAAAGGTGTACTACCGACCTTTCTCGCCTATTTCTTATTGATTTCTATAGTGNCTACATCCTTAACTATTTGAGAACAGTAATAGATCTAGCTCTACCTATACTCCTCTTAACTCCTGTTTTTGCCTCTAATATGTCTCTGACTAAACCTTCATGCCTGAAAAGGTGTACTACCGACCTTTCTCGCCTATTTCTTATTGATTTCTATAGTGCCTCTGTTTTCCTATTCTTTCTAACATCTACTCATTTCCAACATTCTCTATCCACGGTATCATCATTTGCCTGTAACACTATAGTTCGAAAGCTTCTAACCTTTTCTTTTCCGCCGCGCCCACCGTCCACGTTTCCCACCCGTACAGCGCCGCACTCCAGACATATACCTTTAACAATCTTTTTCGAATTTATAAATTAACTACTCGCTTAGAGGATAGAATTTCTAGTTCCTGTTAAGGGCGACTCTACCCAGCGTTGTCCTCTATTTTATATCTCCATATATTACTCCCTCCATCTGGCTTCATAGATACCAAAAATCAGCTACTTTTTTTAATTTCTCGTCTCCTACCTTTATATTTACTCTTTCCCTACTTTTTCATTTTAATGAATATTTTAATCAATATTGAAAGTAATTTTAATTTGATAGTATCTAAAATTTTCCTCCACGGGCCTACAAGAAATAATTTTTCAAACGCTTCCGTTAATTATCACTCAATAGAACAAATGTTACCTACATTTGCGGAAAATGAACCCTCACTTTAATTAATTGCCTAACATTAACGAGCTTTGAAATATGGGTTGTGGTTCCACGCGGTTTGTATAGTGACAGAACGATTCATGCCATTGTCCTTAGGCAAACGAGTCTGCCTAAGTCAGTTTTAAGAGAGTTATTTGTATTAATTTTAAGATAAATATTAATTCGGTAGAAGACGGCACAGCAGATGAACGGTATTAGATCCCTCGCAAGGCTTTTCCACTGAAATGGTTACACGGTAGAGTGAGCACAGCCTTCTAAATTGGAGCACTTCGTTAAGGACGTTTATAATACATGTACATGTAGTATACAGAAAGTGCCTGACAGATATGTTCCCCGACGTCCTCCATCTGGTGACGTCTTGACAACGTTCTTGTTGCGAATTAAACTAAGTATTAAGTCCTCTCGTTTCGTACAAATGCACAAAAACTTAACGTTCCGAAAATAAACATCATCCTACTGCTTACATCCCCTTTATAATACTCGAAAAATTATGTGCATTGTGTCGTTGAAAAGCAGAACAGCCACAACTGGGGCTTTTCTTATTTCGCTACACAAATGTAAACAGAATTAAGAAATTGAGGTATCGCATTTAAAACTATACATTTCTTAAAGGGTTTCTTGCCCTTGCTGTCAGGATTTTTACGAATGAGAACAACATTATTTAAAATTTATAATATCTATATTAATATCGTCTTTATGTAAAAATTAAAAGAAAAAATGCAGATAATCATAATGATTATTATGTTATCTTCAACATACGGTCTTCATCCCAAAGACTGATTAGACACACACCTCTTTTTCTTCCTATCTTCAGCCAACCTTCGCATTTCTCATAAACTAGGCCAATCCACATCTCTATAACTAGGTCAACCTCTGCTCCTCTTAACTCCTGGTTCTGCTTCTATTATATCTCTAGCTGGCCCTTCATGTGTTTAAATTTTATATGTAAAAGGGGATTGGTGTCTCTGCATCTCCTATTCGTCGTCATAAAAATAGTCAATAGACTTCACTGGCATTCCGTAGACAAAAATTTTCAGTCTCTCCAGTCTTTCAGCGTCTCTGACAGCGTATCTCAGAGTCTTTTACAGTCTCTCAGTTATTGCCTAGGTGTTTTTATGGATCTCTCACAGTCTCCGTATGAGAGACTCGAACGATAAAATTGTTAATTCAGAGATTCGAGTCTTTCACAGAGAGACTGAATGAATAAAACTGAAAAATTGGGAGACTCGAGTCTCTCGTAAAAAGACTGGAATCTCTGAAATATGTTGAAAATTTTAACCATGTTTATCGAGACACCCCTTATTGAGAGATTCGAGTCTCTCGTTCAGAGACGCTATACAGTTTTTTTGACAGTCTTTCGACAGTCTCTGTCAGCGACACCGGAGAGACGGAGACTCGAGTCTCGCTTTCAGAGACTCTGAGAGACTGAATATTTTTATCTCGAGTTGGTCTTCGCTCTCCTCTCATATATTTCACTAAAATTTAGATACCTAGTGTTTGACAGATCCATTATAAACTCGGCTTAATACTTTGTCGTTTGCCTGTGGGACTACCACGATTGTTTCCTTACTTGTCTGCCATTATTCGCTTTCAGCCTTCGATTTACTTGTCAATTCACTTCAAAGCTTTTACCGGAAAATTCTAAAACCAAGATAGTCGAGTTTCAATCTTTTCTAGCAACAACAGCCCGATTCCATGTATTGCCTTCGCCGTATTGTTTTTCGGACTAGTCGCCATTTACAGTTAATCGAATTTCTCCATCTCCGGTGGGTCCTTCTTCGTAAATCCTGTTAATGCTCGAGCACATTCAGCTCCATATGGCGCACAAAAGACAAAGCTTCAAAAATTCAATAGTTCGATCACTTATTGACTAGTATAAAGGTAAAACTTTTACTGAAGTGTGCACAATGTTCAAGACTCAAATAGGAAATAACTGCGTCTATTTCTTCAGCAAGTCATTTAAACTAAAGTAATAAAGTATTACTGCTTTGATAATAAGCAATTACTTAAAGTATATTTAATTTACGATGGTCAAACCCCTTTTATAGGTACTATATTAATGGGGTGAGCACGTAGACCGCTCGTTTAGTTTAACACTTTTAGTTGTTATTCGTAAAAAAGTCGGTCGTTCGCGTCCTTCGATAAACAAATTTAAAACTGAGGACCCTTTTTCCTTTTACATGTGAAACTACGTTAAGAATTTTCCTTATACAACTGCCGCAAATGACGAAAGTTTAAGAGGCATGAAAAGACGACAACGGCAGTCGTGTGGGATAAGAAAAAAAACTTTTAAAAGAAAATTTAGTCGACCTGCTTTGTAAATATTGGGTTCGAAAAAATGAAATATATTCTGATCACGTAGGGCTTTCCGAGACTACCGTTTATCTTGAAAGTACGAGTTTTTTTTTCAGTTAAAAGAATAGTTGTTTAAAACTGTGGCTAAATGCGGAGGGGTTCTGTTAACCTAAGGGGCTAATAGAAAGTATCATTAGAGCAAAAGTTGAAAACTGGCAGAACTGTTTAGTATTGCGATACTTCGGTACCCGGGTACACTATTCGGATACAATTTATGGGTCCAAATCCTTTAGGAAATATGTATCTGTTGTCCATATCCGCATGATAATTCGTAAAGTTTTCGTATCTGGATAACTTCAACAATTCGGATACTATTTGAGTATCCGAATCATTTGAGAAAAATGTATTCGTTACTCGTATCCACAAGGCAATTCGTAAGGTTTCTTATCCGTATACCTTATACCATTCCACGGATACTACTCATAATTCATATACAGTATTCGGATACTACTTACGTATTAGCCAATAGATTTATCCGAGTCGTTTATAGGAGAAATATATTCTGTACCCATTTCTGTAAGTCAATTTTCACGAATACAATTCACAATTTATAATAAAGTGTTCGGATAGTTTTTGAGTATCAAAAGCTTATATCCGAATCCTTTGAGAAAATGTATCCTTTACTCGTATGTGCAAGGCAATTTGTAGTTTCCGTATCCGGGTACATTATACCTATCCACGGATACCATTGACAATTCACCATAAAATATTCTGACACTAATTGAGTATAAAAAGCCTGTGTACGAATCTTTTAGGCAAGATGTATCCATTACACATATGTGTAAGGCAATTCGTAAAGTTTCTTATCCGGATACCTCATACATTTCCACGGATACCACTCATAATTCATATAGAGTATTCGGATACTACTTGTGTATTAACCAATAGATTTATCCGAGTCGTTTATATGAGAAATGTATTCTTTACTCATATCAGCAAGGTAGTTTCCAGTTTCCACGGATATAATTCACAATTCATCTTAAAGTTTTCGGATACTAATTGAATATTATAAGGCGGTATCCGAATTCTTCAAGAATTACCCGTACGTGCAAGGCAATTCGTAACAGTTCCCGTAATAATAATTAATTAATTATACACAATCGAAATGAGTACTGCAGAATCAACAATTACAATTAAAATATCACCGACATATAAACATGCATTTCAAAATTGTATTAAAAATCCAATACCTGTTAAGAAAAGTTTCGTTCATATAAAATATATTCGGAAAAGTTATTAAACTTTACAAAGGCAATATTGCGAAAGGGTAACTTGCTTAATTGTTGAATTAGTTGTTAATTCCCATTTGCGTTCTAGCAGAATCTAATTCGTAATTTTAATGTAATAATTCCGTAGCGCAACTGCTTGGCCATTTATGTGGACGTTATATTGCGAAATCTTTTGAGCAAACACGTTGTATTTGCCTACATGTTTGCACCTTGATTTATTAAAACCGTCTAATTATTCATCGCCGTTATTGCATTTACTCTGTGGTGTAATATTCGAGCAATGGTCAGTTTGCAAGGCTTTATGTCAACTGATTTATTTATTATGCATGCCCGTTTCCTTTTTCATCATAGTTACATAGATGCATGCACCTGAAGTTCAACGAAATTTTAGCGAATTCCTTTTTTGAAATGAAACTTTTTTCTGTCACGAAAAAGCGTTACGGTGCGTGATGAGTGGCGCGGCGGCGGAGAGAGGACAACGGATGTATTAGATGGATATAATGCGCAGCCACGTGGAGAGCGGAGAGTCCGCTAGAGTCCCGGCGACGTGTGCTGTGCTCAACTGTTGTTTTCTTGCCTCTGCTCTCCGCGTGGTCGGGCATCATTGCCTCTATTTACAGCCTGTGTAAAAATCAAATCATAATTTGCAGTAAATCTGTGAAAACGAAATGTGTACTGAGACATAGTAGAAGTGAAACTTCAACGGAGAAGTGGAAAAACGAATGACAACAGACAAGTGGAAAAACGAATCGCAACAAATTTGTTTACTTGAAGTTTTACGGGCAGGTTTTAAAATTGGGCAAGTACAATAAAAATCTGTCCGTAAAACTTGAAGTAAAAATTTTGTTGAGATTCGTTTTTAGACTTGTCCGTTGCCATTCGTTTCAGTTTCAGTTCTACTGTGTCCTAGCACACATTTCGTTTTTTGAACAACAGCATTCCAATGTTCTGTCGTTAGCTTAAGATCTATTTATAATATTTAATTAATCTAAATGAATAGTTAACAACAAAACTTTTTTTATAACAAACAAATTGTTGTGTCCTTTATTAGTAAATAGATTGCCTGTTGTTTAAGGATGCGGTAATAATATATGAGCTTGTCATTGTAACGATGATATATAATATATCGTAGCTGAGGGGTTTATTCACCGTCAACACCTTATTTCGCTGTAAACTTTAGACACACAGGTAGGTACCTTAGTTTTATAAATTATGATCGCATTTATTTTCCAAGGAAAATTGATGGGAAGAGAACAATATTTGTCGAACAATTTCTCTGATGTGAAACAATGTTTACTCTTCCTGGGGGAACAGCATTAATGTAAACCACATAATTTAAAATCCATTACCTTCCCTGTAAGGGCTGTAATAATCATTTCTTCTTTCTGCAAAGTAAATCTACCTGAGACGATAGATTTTGAACTAAAAGTTGAAGGTAAATTACTTTTATTTTGCTTCCAAAGGGTAAGCTGGTAAACTTACCTCAATAAACGCAAGAAAAATTACATCTAAAACATTCTGAACATTAGTCACAAGAATAAAATACCATTATTATCACGAGTTATTTATAGCGTACATTTCTTTTATTTTTGGTTTACGTTCCAGTAATAAAGTCCGATTCCATTTTTGGAATTATACAGAAAAAATGCTGAATTAGCTTAGAAAGACATAAATCAAAATTTAAACAGTATGAACTTAGCAACTACATTTGTAAACCACAAAATCTAAACCAAGGCGCATTGCACTTAATGTTCTGTGTCAAGTGCGTAATCGTGAATACCGGTTCATTTCAGTCCTTGTCCTCGTGCATTACGCAAGGATCGATACTAAAATAATAAAGAATGCAGGGTTACTTGCAACACACATTCGTTTCTATAATCGAAAAGTTACTTTGTTTACAAAGAGAAAGAGCGGATATAAAGATAGGAGACGAAAAATTAGAAGAAGTGGCTGATTTTAGATATCTAGGAAGTCAGATAAGTCAGAACGGAAGGAATAGTAGAGATATAAGCAGAGGATAGCCCAGGGTCGTGTTGCCTTCAATAAAAAGAAGTCACTTCTATGCTCGCGAACGGTTAATTTAGAAATTCGAAAAAGGTTGTTAAAGGTATATGTTTGAAGCACGGCATTGTACGGCTGCGAAACATGGACAGTGGGCGCGGAGGAAAAGAAAAGGTTAGAAGCCTTCGAAATGTGGTTTCACCGACGAATGATGAGGTTATCGTGGGTAGAAAAGGTTAAAAATGAAGAGGTGTATTAGAAAGAATAGGAGAACAGAAGACTCTATGGAAGTCAATAAAAAATAGGCGAGATAGGTTGGTAGGACACCTTCTCATGCACGAAGGTCTAGTCAGAGACATATTAGAGGCAGAAACAGGAGTTAGGAGGGGTAGAGGTACACCTAGGTTAGATTACTGTTCGCAAATAGTTAAAGATGTGGGCTGTTCTAGTTTTAAGGAAATGCGAAGTTTAGCTCAGGATAGGAAAGAGTGGAGGTACGTGTCCAACCAGTCTTAGGAGTGACGACCCTATGATGATGATGATGATGACAAAGAGTACGTACCTAATGAGCATTCCTCTTTGAACTATAAATAATGAATATTGACACGCCATTTGTACCCTGTGACTTTGCAAGAAAACAAAAAAGCTGTATTAGAAATGGAAGTTGTCGTTTTGAAATTGTTGCAAATCAAGTGATATCGGCGTTTCTTTTCCTATATTAAAGTTCTTTCATTCTTGCTACGACCTAAAACACCTGACGTGAGTTTAATTGACTGCAACCTCTTGCTGATACTGCTCGCTTTCTTAATTAGACGAAATACTCTTTCTTTTGAAAAGCACCTTCGCGTAACTTTTAATTTATTCGAGGAAAAATTGTCTTCAAAGAAGCGACAAAGAATAATTTAGACAAGCGACACCTTTCATTTATTCAATTTCCGCGAAAAAAGTAATTTTTTGAAAAAATAAAGGAACCACACAAAGTTACCCTTTATTAGACGTTTTCTGTAAGTTTATCAAAAAGATTATTTATGCAATTAATCTGGCAAAATCATGCTTCCACATATATTTATGTTTTTGTTATATTTTACATCAACTGTAACAAACACGTGATCCGGAGATTATACCTACGAATACCCTTTGTCCCATAGTAATGTGGAAGCTCTTTTACGAAATTGGCCAGCACGACCAACACTAATAGTATACAGAAAGCAGCATGAGCCCTTATTGATTACATTTGGGTCTTGAAATTTTGTTGCAGTTTACATATCTAATAGATATTCCACATAATATCTGTTAATTTTCTGCAGAAGTTGGACGTCAACTTATTTAGAACTGCTGTCGCTTTTTAAAAGAACGAAAGTTGAAAGTGTAAACCGCTTGCGGCATGTACATATGCACTTTTAGTATTATCAAAAAGAATTGTGGTGTGCTTCTATTACTTTCCTGCTTATCGCATTTAGCAAACTTTCTATGAACCGTCCCGTTTTGATGGTAAACGTAGATGTAGTTCTTGACGTTGTTTCGAGAAACTTGGGAAACTTTAACTAACCGATTCCACCTCTGGGGAGAGCATACGAAGTATAAACGCACATACCACGGCGGTTGTTATCTGACTTCTTCCTCTAACCAGACTCGAACCGCACAAGGTACCCAACTCAACCGTTCACACACCGAGAGATAGGACTATGGAGTCGAGAGCTCCATGCCATCGTCGTCGCATATTCGCTGGATCTGAGAAAGCTTTTGCATGATGATAACAGTAAACGAACAACCGCGAGCTTCTGCATTTTCTTAACCTACGGCAGTTTCAGCAAAACAAAGCAATCTCAAACTTCCTGTCTCCTCGACAACAAATTACTAGACCGTGGTTTCTAATTTAAAATATATGTTCATATTTAATGACTATTAACAATGAAATTCATTAAGTATAGCTAGGTATTAGGTATTTATTCACATGGAACATATCGGACATAAAATATTTAAGACCTAGAACTACGGTCATCAACACCAGAAAAATCCTGAAGGTAGATCTCGTGTGAACGAGAATGATACGTCGAAAAGTCATTAGAAGTTAAGTTTGAATACAAATAAAGCAGCAAAATAAAGGAAAAAAATGTTGTGGTCTATATTCTGTCGAAACTGCCAGACGCAGTACGCGATTTCGATCTTTTTGGATCTCATCAGCGCGTCAGACCACTTCGAATTATTTTATTCGATTATGGTAACGTGCCTATCACGTTGAGGTTAGCTACGCCGGGATTCGTTTCAGCAAGTAGATATCCATATGTTTAAATGGACCTTGTTGGAGCATACGTAATCCTTAAATGTAGCATCGTACTACAGATGGCGTTTACCGCGCCATTTGTGGTATTTTCTAATTTTATTCGTGGTCACCAAAAAATTAGTGCTTTAACTTAATTTTTAGTTTGTCGTAGTATGTTACCTTTTGTTCGTTGTAAATACATTTGATACGTTTTGATTACAGGTTTTGGCAAGTTAGTGAAAGCAGTGTTGCGCCCGTCGCGTCGTTCTGATTTTGAAAAACAGTAGACCTCCGATTCGACTAAAAAGGTTTATAACTACAAAACCGATTTGTGTTTATTTCACCGTAGTACAGTGTTTCTTTCCGTTCGTTGTGAACATTTCGTTGCTCAATGGTAGTAGTGAAGAGGATCGTATTTTTGACCACAAAGGTTGGTGCAAAACTAATTTATTTTCTCCAATGATTTATCTATTCAGTATGCCTGTTACGCCGTTTCTATTTCTTTATTAGACGTTGACTGTTGATGTTCGTGTTTAGCAAAGTCAGCTTTGATCTTGCATTATTGATCTTGGTCTTACATACATTGCTGTTATTTTTTATTTCTAATGAAAGACAAGCACTCCTTGCAAACCCAAGTGCAATTGTACAAAACCACAAAGCTAAGATTATTTATTATTATGGTTTTGACCATTGTCTTGCAGTTGTTAATCACTAGTCACTACTGTTTTAATTAATATGACTACTGTGGCGATATCCACCACATGTTTGAAAATTGTTTCATTTTGTTTACATATTGTAAATACCTTTCTAAAATATTTCTTTTCTATTTTCGATTAGTGTCTATAAAAATTCCTTCCTTTTGTAAATAATCTATTGTATCTTGCTTATCTATTTAAATAACTCTATTACTGTACTTTCCTATAATCCCTGTAACATTTCATCTTTTGTGTACTAACCGCATGACGTCTGTACCTTTCATTCCTTCCTAATTACATTTTTACAATCGGTTTCTTCGGTGGTTGACCGGCCATCAATTTCTTGGTATTTCTAATCTTAAAGTTTCCATATTTTAATGCTTCCCTACTCGTATCTACTACCCTCTCTATTCCTTCCTTGTAGAGCAGTTTTTCATTTTTCATAAAATACAAAATCAGTTCGTCTTACGCCTTCAGCAGAACAAGTCTCTTCTCTTCTCCTTTCGCTACGCCAGTTGTTGTTAAGTTGTAAATATATGTTGTTGTTGTCTAGTTTTAATTATTCGTTTTCTAAGTCCTCCTCAAAACCTTCTATAACAAAGTGACCCAAACAAACTTACGAAACTACAAAATATCCTATCCTAAAAAATGTGATTTTGACATTTTTGAGAGAAGGCTGTTACAGGGAAGATGAGGTCAAAACAAGAAAGCAGGGATTGAAAATTGACTTGTCGCTTCCTAGACTTTCGAATAGGTATCTTGACTTAAAAATACGAATGCAACTAATTTTGTCTTGTTCGGTTTTAAGATTTAGCAAGGCAAATTACCATCATTTGAAATTTGGGGTAAAGGTATTTTAAAACCTAGATGTGCTAAGGCAATTCGGCAGTCGAATCATTCGGAAATAATTACTCTTTTAATAGTTTTGCTCACTTCCTCCACATAATAGTGCGCTCCCAAAAAAGCTACAAATTGTATGTTTTTGGCTTTCCAAGTTTACAATATTTCGGAATTCTGACTTATTGAAGCAATTCTGACGCCAGATTTCAGAGAGATCACTACCCAATCGCTTATTTTCTTTGAACTTCCATTCCACTGACCTGTTATTTATGATTATAATTAGTTTGATCATTAACATTAACAGATATCGTTGTTTTGGGGTAGCATTGAGCAGCTTTGGCTTAAAACATTTGCCTTGCGGTTGCAAACATAAACGAGTAAATGCTAGCTGGCTGTTTGAACTAGTTCAACTGTGCGGTTTGTTTATATTTGACAAACAATAAATAATTTTAATTAGGGTACATTTGATGCGCTCAGTAAATGATTAAGGGTTAGGAATAAAACAATTGCAGAATGGTCGATTATTCAATTATTAATTCGTTATTATATTAAGCAATCCCAGTTGCAATATCTTTTTATGCCAGAAAAGAATAACTTTTGAACATTAACAACGCTTTTATTCATCGATCTGAAACATTGTAGTTCAATAATGTTATTATAGATTGTTTTAATTGTCCATCAAACGTGAAAACAGTGTACTTAACGCAATGAAAACAACTCGATACAATTTATTGTAATTGACTTCCCTTAAAAACATCAGTTGGGACATCTGCTTTCCAAAAACTTTAGCCATAATCATGCCATTATACGTACTCGATGCAGCAACAGCTTAACACCTTTCAATATATTTTAACGCTATTATTTTTGTTGACTTTAACTCCTACCCAACAATCCTGTATTACCACCAATGTATCCCCAGAGAGATTCTATTTCTATCCTAATAATGAACAGTAACTAAAAAGTTTTGATTGCTCCGTTTGAGAAAACAGTGAGCTCTCTGCGCATAAATATGTAAAAAGGTATCTACGACTTTTTAGACTGACTGACAGAGCTGGTAAGTTAATTTACACAACCTAGCAAAAAAATACAGGAGACTTATTTGAACGCAATGACGCGAAAGTGGTACAGCCCTAAATCTCTTAGGGTGTGAATAATGTATCAGTCTGAAAAGCTAATTCGGCAAAACTGGAATCACGGGAAATATACCACGAAGGTTTAACTGGAAATCAGGATTGAAAATATTAGACATCCAAGATGTTTTCTTTAAAAAAGGTCACCGCCATATGATAATAATACCTTAGATGTCGAAACGCGTTTTAGGAATTTTGGGTTTTAGTGTTTCAGTAGTAGGCACATTCGTGAAGGATATTTAACGAACTCTCATCTTAAAAAATTAAAAGAGATTCAACGAGTGATCAGATCATAGCCTAAACCGCCGAATCAGAAGGGATTAATTTTATTCCCACTGGAGCAGGAGCTTGCGATACAACCGAATTGAATGATTGAAAAGTGATAAAAATTACAAATAAAAAAAAGAATGTGATTTTATTTCATCATCATCATCATCAAAGTTTTCTGCCCGCTGCTCACACATCGTTGCTTGTACGCGAATTCTCGGTTAAAAACAACACACTAATAATGTCGCAGCCACCGTATTCCCCAGATCTGCCCCCCTGTGACCTTTTCGTGTTCCCTAGACTGAACAGGCCACTCAAAGGACAACGCTACACTACGATTGAGGAGACAAAGACGGCATCGAAGGAGAAGCTGAACAAGATCACAAAAAATGATTTTTTGAAGTGCTTCGAGGAGTGAAAAAAAAGTGAATAATATCTGATGGGGATTACTTTAAAGGGGACAAAATAGATATATTCATGAATAAATAAATAATTTTTTAAAAAACACAAAATTTGCGATAGTTTTTGAAGGATCCCGTATATCTGCCTCATTCAACTCCTTTTTCTGCTTCTATTATTATATTTCTTTAACTGGCCGACCTCGTAGGTACTAGAAGGTGTCCTGCCAACCTATTTCTCGTATTCCCTATTGACTTCCGTGTCGCCCTGGGATATTTATTAGATACAAACAGTGATCAGCAAACACAAGATGACAACTACAACGCATTGTACCGTACCTATCGTTAACGAAATAGCGGTTTCGAAGCAACAAAAGCGAAACCTACGTATGACTATGAAGGATATGCACAAAGCGGCACGTTAAAGGATGTTTGCTCACTTCAAGGAACTATATGCAATATACCACTGACAACATTAAACGTTTAATTCGAAAGCGGCAACTCAAAGTATGCGTTTTAATTACTTTTCGACACTTTTAGAAAGTATACCTTTAAATGTTACTGGAAAATTTAACGTATCGCACAATAAATTTCACTTTGAAGTAAAAATCGTATTTAATAGAGTTATAAATTAGGTATAATATTGGAAAAAAGGACCGTTTAAGTAAACAGAGGTCAAAAAATTAATTTTATCTGCGTCTGTGAGGTATCGGGGTCAGAAAACTATTATTACTTGTCCTTTTCCCTAAGATTTTTATTATACACATACCAACCTAAATTAGCATTGTGGAAATATATTACTGTAATACAAGATTAATTACGATTTTGAACATTTTACCTATTAGATCTTCCTATAAATAGAACGTGGTTAATCGTTTTGTAATCACAGGTACTTGGTCATTTTCGCTAAAAGCGTTCGACTCTAAAAAAGTCTCTGAAATCTTGTTCTCTGAAACCGATGAGAGAAAATCGAAACGTTCGAACTGAAACGCTGTATGTATCGTAGCAGATGTTATCCGCGATGTTTTTCACGATGACTAAACATCCCATTTTCTTTCTGAAAGGAGTTCTTCGCAGCTTTAATCAACTAAAATGCAGTATAACGGAGTCTATTAACAGACGAAAAACACGGATTAAAAATGAGCTAAGTACACGCTGATTGATTGCCTGCCGTGCCGTTTGTCAGAATAATAGAAACTTTCTTCTTTGAGAACATTAATCAAACTAATCGCCAATGAATTGTACAGTAAGTGACAGAAATAAATATTTACAAAATAATTATTTCCATTCGCAGTATTTTCTTCAAATTATATTTACACAACAAATGGC